>NW_027500005.1:0-96927 GCF_021521415.1 Bidens hawaiensis | reverse complement strand
GTTAATTTGATTTGATTATTGTGTTAATTACAAAAATCTGTTTACTTTAGGTCTTTTGATTTGCTTTTGTGAAACTGTTGATTTATGTGAATTTAGTTACCTTCTTAATTTGGGAACATAATTATATTACGTAGATAGAAAGAAATGAGTTTGGAGGATTAAACCTTTGTTTTTACCAGTAAAATTAGAAGTCTTAAATTACATGCACATAAGGTGCTCGATGAAGTGCCTCAACTAATTTTTATGAAATAACTATCGAATACATGAAAGTTTAGGATAATTCATGTAGCGAGTAAAACTAATATGAGTTTTTGTATCCTTTAATTTACATTCAGTAGCCCATTTGCTAGATAAAGATGTGAGAAAAATGAGATTATTTATTTGATATTTATTTTCATAACGGGCCATAACTTCATATGACTCGTATGGTGAATAAAAAAGAATTTACCAAGGCATGTCTAGACGACTCGTATGGCCATAACTTTGATATTTATTTCATGTCTAGACGACTTTGTAAAAGATGCAGTGCTAACTATGACTAGATGGATCATTAACGCATAATCGTATATATTGCTTATGTGCTAGACATGTCTTAAAAGTTTATATTTTTATATCATTGTGTATTTTTCCCATGTTAAATAATAATATTAATAATGTTATAGTACTTGCGTAGGTTTTGGTAGACAATGGTGATGATGAATTTGTTGATGAATCTTCATTTAAAGAGGCTGTTGAACCCAATGAAGCCCCAAAACCGGTTGACAAGAAAGTGATCGATCATTATGTTTATTTTCCCATATGTGCTTGAAGGCCCGAAACCATTATGTTTATTTTCCCATATATAACAAACATTATATAACAAACGTGCTTGAAGGAATTAGTCTAGGAAAAAAGTTCAACAAAATGATTCAGTTGAGTATGCAATTTTTCTATTTTATTTTATAGATTATTACAATTCTTGGTACTTTGATTATTACGATGGGACTTTATAGATCATTTTCAGTTTCATTCCGGTTTTTGGTTTTGATTCGATTTTATTCTTTTTGGTGTCAGGTTGGTTTAGTATTTTTAGGTTTTGGTTTCGTATCGTTCCGTTTCTATTTTTACGGTTGTTTGTTTCGTTTCAGTCGCTTTCCAGTTTTTTCCCTTTTTATTGGTTTTTGGTTTTGTTTCGGTTGGACTTTTTTCGTTTCAGTATATTCAACTTTTCTTTTCGGATTTTTAATTTCATTTAACTTTTTTAAGTACCAGTGCCGAGTGGACCTATGCATTTGTTTACATGCTAAAGTTAAATTTGTTTTAAATTTATAATTTGAGTAGTGTTTTGTTACATCATGGTTTATGATATGTTTGTCAGTTTTTTAGTTTATTAATCAACCTTCATTATTTTATTTACGATTTTTACTAATCTAAGTTAGCTGAATAATTGCACAAATAGTTGGTAACCTTTTCTCTTGCATGTGAGTTAGTTAAGTGTATATAGATAAGGCAATGGCACTCATGGGCAAGTTAGAGAAATTACTTTTAGATCCATGTGGCATTTGTAATAATTTGTTTTACATGTTGCTTTTAATGTAAATTTAAATGAGTTTCTTGATTTATTTGTGTGTCTCTTTTCGTTAATTTAAATGACCAATTAACGAACATACTGCAACCGGAATTAATATTTATATGTGTCATCTTTTGTCTATCTTAATGTATCAAATTTTTGAATCATTCTTTTTTATTGTAATATAGACTGTTCTATACCTCATAGAACAATCTGAGAAATGGAATTTAGTTTTAACAGGGAAAAATGGAAATTTATTGATTTGATGTTTCTGTTCTATTAATAACCCGTGTTGAACATGGGCTCTAACCTATTATACATATATATATATATATATATACACATATATATATATAAAGGTAAAGGATGGAATACGAAAATCCTTTATCGTACAATAGGTACGCGACATTCTGAAACGTCTATCTTCAATAACCATCCTAACCTAAAATCACAAATACGCGAGCCGGCCTCCGTCGTCGATTCCGTTCACCTTCGCCATCGCCGTTCAACGATTCCGTCCACCATCCACCTTCGCGACCACCATCTTCGTCCGACACAACCATCGATCGTTGCTCACATGTCAGTTGATAAAATTGCCCAATTGAAATTGTTGAACTAATTGATCAATTATACTTTGAAATTGGTCCAATTAATCATCAATTTGAAGTTTCAATTAATCAATTTTGAGTTTTTGTAGAAACCCAGTTGCAGACGTTCCATATTTTGTTCAGATGGTCGAATCAATGATCAAATTAACAGTCGATTAATGATTGTTTGATTATTATGAGATTATATGAAGTTATTTCAGTGTTCAATTTCATGTTTACATGTGTTTAATTTTGTTTTTGTTAGTTTTAGAAGTTCTGAACAGCCAGAACTTCTTAGAACTTCTAAACTTTTTATCAGAACTTCTAAACTTTTTTTAACACCCAGAACTTCTTAGAACTTCTAAACTTTATTAAACAACCTGTTCTTAAAACGTATTAGAATGTTTAAAGATGTTCATTTTTTTTGAACACCCAGTGTTTCGTTGAATGTATTAGAACGTTTAAAGAAGTTCTTTTTTGGTCAGAACGTTTAAAGGTATTCAGTTTTGTTTCAGAACGTTTAAACATAATATTTTGAACCCTAATCAGAGCTCGATTGAGTGTGTTATTTCTGCAATTCCATAATTGATTGATGAATCTAAATGATTCTACACATCAATTCGATTGATTAAATCATCATTTTGGTGTTTATTTTAGTCAGAACGTTTAAACTTTGAGCAGCACGTTTAAACATGAACCCTAATCAGAGCTCAATTAAGTGTGTTAATATGTATTTTCATAATCGATTGATGATTCTAAAGCCTCTTACACATCAATTCGATTGATTAAATCATCAATTTGAAAATTTTTAATGTTCAGTGACGTTCTTTTCAATTTTGGGTTTTGACTTTTGAGATTTCATAGTGTAAGTTGTTATTAGAGTTTAGAAATTGGATGAGATAGATTAAGGAGTTTTGAATTTGGATCGGAATCGATTTTAAATCGATGAATTTGATCGCGAACTACTGTTTGGGTTATTTACCAAACTGCCACCACCGCGTGAAATTGAAATCGATGACCAGCAGTGTCGCGTACGTAATGTACGATAAGTCATTATTTTACAATAACTCACCCCTATATATATATATATATATATATATATATATATATATATATGATGGGTATGATTACAGAACTGTTAAATTATTTAAGAACTTGAAGGAACCCTTGAAAACTAACGTTTTTTATAAAAAAATTTGTATGTTAATGTTCTTTGAGAGTAGTTTTATCATTTTTTTATATCTATATCCACGATTACAATTTTGAAAATTAGTTTTTATACATATCTATGTTTTATTTTACACCGATGTAAATTTGATAGTACATAAATTTTACATATATGTAAACTTGTGATTAATATATGTAATAAAAAATATTTATATAATATATGATAATGGTTAAGACTTGGGATCCTTGAGGTCTCAGGTTCGAAACCTGACTCAATGGGGTTTTCTCATAGTGGTGGGTTTCCTCCTTGATGGTGTTCTTGAGTGAGTCAGGCCTGGAGCGTCAAATCAGTACGGACGGTTGACATCCCGTCTCAGGAAGGCTCACTCGAGTATTGGCGGTGGATCCAAACGCTATTAAAAAAAATATATAAAAAAATTAAAAAATTGTTTGGTTGTTAAGGATTCCTAAAAGTTCTTAACTTTTTGAGAGTTCTTAAATGATACCAACCCAATATGTATATATATATATATATATAGGGGAAAGTGAATACAGTGCTGTTAGCCGTCTAACCTTACACGAAAAACTCATTAAAACTACGTAGTTTTAATTAAAAACATAATTTTGTTTATTTTCAAGATGATCCCTAAAAATATTGACAAGCAAAAAACCATCAAACTTCTCTAAATTCGTTAGGTTCTGTGCAATGTCTTCTTCCTCGTCACGTGTTCATAAAGTGAACTTGATATCCTCAAACCTAAACCAATAAAATATTTTTATTGCAAGACCAATTCCATTCCGAACTAGACAGTTTCGTATGTTCGTTCATACCTGCACGGCTGCACAGCAGTGCCTGAGTTAAATCGAAAACATTGATCAATTCCCCAATTTTAGAAAGTGATTAACTAATTGATCCTAATCACCAATAGAAATAAATTAGCAACAACATACATCTTTGAAAAATTTAAATAAATTGGAAAAAGAGATCCACACCAGTGATCAATTAATTCGAAATCGGAGTGCGGAGTCCTGATTGCGATACGACTAGTTGGGTGGGTTATGGCAGAAAACAAAGAAATATAGTATCCAAGTAGGGCAGATATAATTAAAAAATGTAACAGGTTTTGCAACAAAAACATATATTTGGTTGTGTTGAGTTCATCTTATCAACATGTGAGGAGGAGGAATGCATCGTATAGGGGACGAACGAACGAACCTAGAGCAGGGATGTGGTGTTTTTGCTTTTCATTATTGTTAAGAATGTTATGTTTTTAATCAAAACTACATAGTTTAGTTTTGATGAGTTTTTCGTGTAAGGTTAAACGGCTAACAGCACCATATTCACTTTCTCAATATATATATATATATATATATATATATATATATATATATATATATATATATATATATATATATATGAGAGAGAGATATTTTGAGAACCTGATAAGTTGTAAGAACTTTAATAACTCAATTTTGAACTACACATTTAACTAAATGAGTTAGAATATGAGGCTGAGATTAAATTTAATTAAAAAATGAATCAATAGAGAGAATAAAGATTTTTGTTGATTACACAAGTTTAAACTTTAGTTACATATGTGTAAAAAGTCGATTCGGTGTGTAAAATTACGGTAACCTTTTGTACATTACTTTTACTTACGTATTACACATGTGTAAAAAAAATTCAAAAAAAAAGTTGTTACGTAGAGTTTTTCGAGTTCTTAAAACCTAAAGTGGTTCTCAAAAGAAATCAATCATAATCCTTTGAGAACTTAATTTTTATTAAAAACTTTGAGAACTCATATAGACAAATCACTATTTTTTATATTTAAGACTTAAATTTTAAATGAAAATGATATAATAGTAAAAGTATTAAATATTTCACTCTCTGACACACTTACTAATTTATTCACCTCTCTCTCTCATATTTCATATTTTTTACATTGACGTTTAAGGATTAAATTGTCATTGAATTTGATAATCTATTTATTGAACTGATTATGTATTCTATATTTACGTTAATTATTATTATTACTATTATTACTACTATATATAAACAAGAAATTTGGTGCCGCACTTGGCGGCACCGTATTATTCGATGAATTATGTTTTTCAGTTCGTGGTGCCGCATTTGGCGGCACCGTATTGTTTGATGAATTTTGTTTTTTAGTTCAATTACAATAATAAACGTAATGGAAACTGATCAAAAGTCATTTTTTAAGTTCTGTTGTTATAACAGACCTGAAAAAAACGACCGAGGTCGCGCAAACTCGTGACCTTATTTAAAGCTCATGACCGACAACACTCGGGTTTTACCAACGCTCAAGTTTACCGACAACCCCCCCCCCCCCCCCAAAAAAAAATAGTAAATAAATAAAATTGGTCGTTGGTCCACCTCAGTTTTTATATTTTTTTCATTTTTTAGTCCCGGTATCGTAATGTACGTAATAAAAAATGGCCGAATTCGTGTAAAGTTACCGACTCAATGCTCGGAACCACAACGTTTATGTTTTACCACCGACCGGGTTTGCCAACCAAATAAACATTGTCTTTAATATTTTGTTTTCTTATATGTTAATTTGACGAATTAATTTTTGGGTTTTAACGCTCAATTTTTACCAATAATGTCTATATCGTAAAGAATGCAGCCGATATTGATCCATTCGTGTCGACCCATCTTCGTAACGCTCAGGTTTTACCAACCTCCGTGTTTCAAACCTGAGGTTTTGCTAGCTTCCCAGCGCAACGCGCCGGTTAGAAAAACTAGTTAACTTATAAAATTTATATTATCATCATAACTTTTAAATATTTACACATATGTTAAAATCAAACTAATCATAAATATTATCATTAATTCATTTCTTCAAAATTAGATTTTACACTTTACACACATTCAAAAATTATAGGTGTTATGCATAAAGTTTAAAAAGTTAGATGTTCATAGATATTTACACACATGTGTAAATAATAAAAAATAATACTTTATGCGGATGTGTGTTGGAGATCTAAATTGACATAATTAAAATTTACATCTACATAAATGTTTACGTTTATGCAACCAAAATAGATGTTTACACATGTAATATGCTATTAAAAAACTAAATAGATTTTCTCAATTCACATGCAGTTTCTCTTTATTTTTGAACTGCAAAGATACTTTCTCGTTGATCTTCAATTATTCCCAAAGTGATATGAGTGACTCGAAGTCTCAAATGGATAAAAACATGAAACTTCAAATACAAAAATATCATGAATACTAAAAAAAACTAGGATACACATAAAAAAAATAAAATAACTAACTGAAACAATGAGCAATTAGTTCTACATGAAACCTTGCATATGTGTGAATTAACTTTGCATATGTGTATCCAATTTGCATATATGTAAATTAACTATTTTACTAGCATACGTGTAAATTAACTTTTTGCATATGTGTATATCCTAGTTCATATTATTTAAAAACCCAACCTAGGTTATCAAAATAGTAAAAACAAATTCAAATCACTCGAACTCAAAAGTTATATATAGTTATCACACTTCTTTTGATTAGTCAAAGTAAATTTTGTTAAATACTTATACATTTGACCACTCAATTGCATCTGTTTTAAATGAAATATTAAATTCAATTAAAATGCTAGTCTCTACTATTCATCTTCTTCATAACGAAACCACCCTAAAAAGTAACATACATCAACCAGTTACCAATAACCCAATATGATTCATATCTAGTTAAAGATGCGAACCTGTGCGGATACGATGATGACCGGGTTTTTTTTTCTAACCGGTTCGGTGTACGTAGTCAGAATCGGAACTTCACAATAGTTCTTGTATGCTCGCCGGAAAAATCAAAACAACCAAAATAGAGATTTCAATTCAAGGGGAACGTGAGATAATTTGATTAGAGATGGAGAGAGAACATATTTAAGAAAGATTTTAATTGGTTAACATGGAAACATGGAACGACTAATAAGGAAGGAATACGGTGGTTTTGATTTTTTATTTTTTGATGCTCCTAAGTTATCCTTTTGCTCAAATCAGATTATCCCTAAAAGTTCTAGATTATTACTATCATGCCATAATGTATATAAACCATTGATTATATGATCTAATGGTTAAGATGTGTTCTTAAAGTTCTCACCCTTAATTAGAGTTCTTAAATGATGGGTATATATATATATAGGGGAGAGATATTTTGAGAACCTTGATGAGTTGTAAGAATTTTAAGAACTCAATATGAACCACACATTTAATTAAATGCGTATGAAATATGTGGCTGCAAATAAATCTGATTAAAATATTATCAGGAGAGAGAATAAGTATTTTTGTTGATTATACAAGTTTAAATGTTAGTTACACATGTGTAATAAGTCTATTCGGTGTGTAAAAAAATACCGTAATTTTTTTACGTTACTTACACTTACGTATTACATGTGTGTAAAAAAAAATTCAAAAAAATATTGTTACGTTGAGTTCTTTCGAGTTCTTAAAACTCAAAGTGGTTCTCAAAAGTAATCAAACATATATATATATATATATATATATATATATATATATATATATATATATATATATAGGTATATATATATATATAGGTATTGGATCATTTCAGAAGTTTTTTTACAGCGAGAAGTGAATGTGTAACTCCATTAATCCCTAATTTCACTTCATTTCTTATGTGTAGGTGCATATGTACGTGTGTAGGTACGTTTGTTTGTATATGTGTACGTATGTTTGTATATGTGTATGTATATTTGTATGTGTGTAGGTACATAGGTTTGAATGTGGCTCGGTACATTTATATGTTTGTAGGTAGGTTTGAATATGTAATTAAGACATAAATACAACAAACATACATATATGTATGTAAAATCATATGATAGGGAGTGAAATTATGGATTAATGGAGTTATACATTCACTTCTCGCACTTCTCGCTGTAATATAACTTCTCGCAAGATCCATCCCCTATATATATATATTGGGGAAGTTAACGTACAAATAAAATTAATATGCTAATTGTGAAAATCAAGTGTACGCGGTGCACTAACCGTATATATTTATGTTGCATACACTTATTTATTTATTTATTTTATGACGTATAACATTTGAGCCTTATATATGACTTTAAAAACTAGAACTCACTCAGCGGCTGACGTTTTTCAATATATATATATATATATCAGGTTGATTTGCAGGTTAGGTGTTGGATTGAGGATCTCTTGGCTGCATATAGAGTTACCCGTACCAACAATGGCATTTCATTTCAACCCATTTGTTTTTAGACTTTGTTGGTCGTATTTCTTGTTTTTAACCAAATGTTGGCATGGTTGAATGTTTTTTCCGTTGCCTTTATTTGTGTATTCTAGTTATTGAACTATATTGCTTATGAATGACCAACTGTAAGACCTCTCGGGGTGCTTACATGACGTGAAGTTTGTAAAAGACATTGAACTTCTCAATTGTAGAGACCACATTTTGACTCTAATAGCATAACTCGAAATGGCTCATGCGTATCATTCCAAGCGGATGGACTTGAGTAATGTACAAACCATAAGTCAACAGCAGATCGCGGAGGAAAATGGTAATAGGTAAAATGAAGTTCCCATGACCAAAACACTCAGAATATAGAGTCAGCTTATGAGCAGGAGCATCCAGCGCGGTAATGTCGTCAACAGGCAGTTCCAGCTCCCACTATGGCGAGATACAATAACTGGAAACTAGTGTTTCGAAATCCGACTCTTTCCACTTTATCGGCACACCATGTATCGTTGAACCGCCACCCTTTTTTCCACCCTTCTTTTTCCCTTTCTTTTCTTCTCACTGGCAGAAGAACTCACTATTAATCGATGACAAGTGTCGGTAATCAAAGAACATAAGCGAAAAATCTTGAAAAACAAGATATAAACCTACAATGGTGAAAAGAGAAAATGGAGAGTAGGAGAATAAACCGCGTAACCGACCTATTTATATTAACTGTTGGAGAAAGCCAATGGTAAAACCGGGAACTGTGAAAATAGGGAAAGTCCAATGAGGAGACGGCTCGTCAAGCGGAAGTTTCGAAATTTCAAAACAAGTGGGCGCGTAGGACACAAGTGCCTAAAAGATGAAGAGACGCCCTGCCGGGATTGACACCGTCTAACTTCATAATAGTTTGTGCCCCTTGCCTAAAGATCTTTTCCATATCAAATGATCCTGTCAGAATGTAGTTATCATCTGATTACACAAAATTCAGAAAACCTTTGTAAGAAATCTTCCGCGTCAAAAGGAATGCGGAAGAATCCAAAGATTAAACAGAAAAAATATGGAAAAATCCATGTAATCAACCGCCCTAAAGGAAGAGTTAGAGTCGACAAGGGAATACCTTAAAAAAATAGAGGAACAACTACGTTTGGTTGGAATGAAGCCTAGTCCGAGATCACCGCCATTTATGGGACATACCCAGAAGACATGCAATGATTTCGGTCTATACGATACCCTAGCTAAACAATCCATTGTAAAGTTAGAAGTGGAAAAGAAGAATATATAAAAAGAAATAAGCAACAAGAAGTCAGTTGCCAAGAAAAGATGAAAGAAACAAAGATAATCGATCCCTATTTATACCCTTAAAATTAAATGCGGTAGATAACTGTAGGTTCCCTGGATGGATCTGCACGGGATATCTCGATCTACACAGGTGCGGAATCCCTGCGTAGGTTGTTACGAGCGTAGAACATGAATCAAACAAACACACGATACGAATAAACGAACACACGTTATATTATAACCGAAACACGTGATATAATCACTGAATACAGACTCAATACTCTCTGGTTCTCACGTCTCTCGACTCACACACGTCTGTATACGATTACCTTCAACTAACTAAACAAGCCGTGACCTGGCTTATAAATACACGACAACTTCGCCTGATATGTTCAGGCGAAGTTGTTGCTAACTTCGCTTGACTAACAAGTTCGCCTGATAAGCGAACTTGTCAGTAACTTCGCTTAAACATAAACAAAACACAATTAACATTACAGACTGGATTACAGACACTAGACTATGAACTACTGACATTATGCACCAACAGACTCCCCCTTGGCAGTAGCTTCATATCTTTATCTTTAAGCACTTGTCTTGTAATCTTCATGCATGCACTCCCTCTCTTACACAGACCGTGACTACTCGCTGATATTTCCTCGCTTCGCCTTTCCAAGCAGGAATATAGAATATCTTCTTCTCGTTTAACACCTGCAGATCAGCTTTAGATAAATTAACAAGATGCATCAGATCATACACTCTTAGCACTTCTTGTTCGTCTTCGTCTTCCATCATGGCTTCAGCAGTCTGGCAATCCACATACCACCATTTCAGATCTTTCAGCACATCTTGAGGCATAGTCTTCATTGGAACCTCTTTCAAACACCGAATCGGCTTATATTTCATCACCATCCAAGGTTTGCCATCTGCTCTCATTCCTCTTTCAGTATCTTCAACTAATTTCCCTTTCTGTGGTTTTAACAACTCAAACTTTTTCTCTTTAATACTTTCTTTCCATACTATCTTCCCAATAACTCTGGCCATATTATCATCACTTCTATTAATCAACCCAAGTCTGGCCAAATCCTTTACCTCACACTCAGGTAAGGTATTTAGAGATCTCAACGTCCTCTTAAAGTATTGGATCCCATCATATCTTTTCACCACGAACACTTTTAGCTGTTCATCATATAACCAACAGATAATGCCTTTCTTTGACTCAGCTTACCCTTTAATATTATAACTTTTCTTGAACATTGTAGGTACCACTGGCTTCTTCGTTTTGATAAACCAATGAGCATAGCCTTCCTTCCATCTAGGCTGCTCCTCCCATTCTGTATCATCAACTACTGTATCTTCACATACATTCGACTTCTCAACGGTTGGAAGCTCGTGTTCAACATTCTCCTCTACAATTTCACCTTCTTCAACATCATCTTCTATCACTATCTGTGCACCAATCTTCTCAATTTCTTCTAATGGCAGCACATCATCATCACACACATCATCAACATCTAACATATCATCATCCAACTCCTTCAAGGCATCGATCACATCATCTCCCATCTCCTCGTCATCTGCCATCACCACCTCATCACCACCAGAACCGCCAGCTGCACCTGCAGACTCCCCCTGAGCTGTGGTTGTCCCAAGAGCTTGAGTAGTTCTTGGCAACTCACCACCTGCACCTTTTGATGCATTGGGATCATCGTCTCTGTCATTCTTCTTCTTTGTCCTGAGCTCGTCGCCTTTACAGCTCGTCTCCCCCTGAGATGCCAAGAACTCCTTCATAGCATCTATAATTTTTCCATGTTCAACCAGGAGGGACGACTGTAGTTGATTTTCTGCTACTAGGCGCTGAATAGCCTGGGTCTGGATAAGATATATCCTAGATTGCTCTGCCACGACCCGCTCTAGTGCAGCTATTCTTTCCGAGTCTGATAGGGTTGCATCGAAATCGAACCTCATGTGAGATATGTCTTGAGTATACTGAGGAGGGATTTCGAATGAAACCGGGACATCAGAAGTAGCTGTGGACGTAACCGCAGGTGGTATCGTGACCGACAACCCTGCAGTGTGAACCACTGTCGACTCAATCACCTGTGCAACAACCTCTGACGGAGTAAGCGTTGGAGGCGGCAACGATACAATATCTGGAGTCGTCAGCTGGAGTGTGATGGATGGGAGGCCAACAGATGATGATGTAGCCACCACGGGAACGTCCGTGGCGCTTGGCCTTGTGACCTGTAATGGTGTAGGGACAATTGACATACCGGACAGTGCGGGCGGAGCGAAACGTATGACTCTAGAGCTCTCACCAGCTTCCCTACCTGCACCTGTCCTGTCCCTTCTTGAACGTCTGATCAACTTATGAATGTCTTCTTCTTCTTCTGACTCACTGTCGTCATCTGTCCTCTTTCTCTTCCCATACGTCCTCTCTTGAGTCACCATCATACGTCTTGCCTCATCCATTACATCATCAAAATCTGAGTCATCCACCGTCGTAGCTGCTCTAGTAACATTTACTCCCGTACTCTGTGGAACCGAGACCTGTATATTTTCTTGAAGATCAACTCGGTCCATGTCAAAAAATCCTTGGCCGCCAAAAGCAGCGTCAAGGTCTACCTCTTCTTAAGCTGTCACAACAGGCGCAGCAGGCACATCTTGAGGTGCTCCCGCCTGTTGTGTTTGAGGATCTCTAAACTCGTCCCCATTAGCAGGAACATACTCCGGGTTGATTAAATACCCAAACAGTGGAGTATGCCTAGGACGCAGTTCAGGCTTGCTTCTAGCACTCGAAGTTCTACATTGAGCAAAGATACGCTTGTTCACACTCTCAACGTATCTGATAGGGCGACGTTGAGGCAACGTGGGAGCAACATGATTCAAGATCATTTGGAGAAATCTTGGATACATGATGAATCTCTCACGCCCCATCGCCCTTCGCTGTCGATCAATCTCATAGAAGACCATCTGACTCAAGCTGTAACGCTTGTTATAAGTCAGAGCAGTCATCGCCGACTGCAAGGTCGCGCCCATCCCGTCAGTGCCCGCCTTCCTCCCTGACATGCAGACAATCATTACGTGCATGAGGAAGCGCCACTGATCGAGCAAGAAACCTTTCCTTCTTTGTGTATCCCCCAAGGGACCAGAATATCCCATTCGTAGAAATGCTCCATCACGGAACGGAGCAACAAACTCTGTCGGGTCGTCCCTCGTCTCCTCTTTGAATTGCAAAGCCACCCGGATTTGTTCAGACGAGAACTGAACATCCTGACCATTTACCGTTGCACGCATCACCGGGGGGTCGACGCGGCAATCATATTCCACGGTCTGCCAGAAATCCTCAATGTTGGGCAAGGAAATCGGCAGAGTTGTCGTAATGGCGTGGAATATCCGCAAGCGTAGCAGGAATGTGATGATTTCGCGGAACTCATCTACTCCACTCGCGTCTGGGTCAAGTGTGATATACATGTTATGACCCGGAAAGAATTGTCTCTCATTATCTCCTCCATCATCTCCTCCAGCACCTCCAGCACCTGCTACTGCAGCCATATCTGCAACAAACAGATCAAGTTAGATGACCGTCAAGGCAAACCACAAGTTCACCTGTTACCATGAGCGAAGTTGTGATTATTCTGTATAGGCAAAGTTAAAGGTGGGGCGAAGTTGGGAACAACTTCGCTTCATCTTTAAGTGTCTAATAACTAATAAGTAAAAAGGTCCAGGCGAAGTTAATGATAACTTCGCCTCACCACAACATCGCCTCAGGCGAAGTTAAACCTCAGGCGAAGTTACGGATAACTTCGACCAAACTGTAAGTTCGCCTGAATCTGAATCGGCGACAGTAAGGCGATTCGAACGACGTGCAGTTGGCGATTTTGGAGATTGAGGACTCAAAAACGCAAGATTTTAAGAACCTCTGGACGATTAGTTTGTTCATGACCACGTAAAAACAATGTTTGAAATCGGTTTTAAGGTCCGACCGACCGAGGTCACGACAGAGATCGAAACGACCGTCGATAAACAAGAATGAACAGATAACACGAAGTACCGACACCACATACCGTGAATCGATAATCGAAACTGAGAAAGAAAAAAGAAGAAGGATTCGAAAATTTTATCGATAAGTTCGCCGAGGTTAATCGTGAGGATAAGTTCGCTGAAATCAGAAAATAATAAACTGTTTGACCTTAAAAATTCCTTTATATAGGAGCGGAGTTATACAGGCGAAGTTGTGGATAACTTCGCCTAGGGGGAAGCTATTCACAAGTTCGCCGATATATCAAATTTTACAAAATCAACCCCTATAATTTGAACAATTTGAAATTAAGTTTTAAAACTTCCTTAAAGAGTTACATGACACGATCAAGACTAAGTAACCAAGTATAAAATCAACAACTACATAAATAGGAAAAACTTTTAAAAATTAAAGTACAAGGGATCAAATTTCAGTCTTGACAGGGACTACTACGTTTTAGAAAAGATCCGAACAGAAATCATACTAATTACGTGACTGTCACATAGATCCGTGTTTAGCTGTATTATGACATAAAGAAACAGGTTGTAGGCAAGTAAATAACTTAAGATGGTTTTCATCGTTTCTGTGATACGAGTTAAGTTCAATAAAGCTCAAAAATTAAGTGGGCAACAACTCAGAGATTATGATGCCTCCTATCTATTCTCAAAGCGTATTTGGCTTTCCCCAAGTCACCCCGAATTGACTTCGACCCGTAGTGTCTGATTAAGTTGTAAGTATTCTTCGATCTTTAGACTCTGCTTCCCGTTCTCTTTCTTACATCATGATTGACATTTCAAGTTAAAGAATGTCTTAATGACTTACAATTTTTTTTTTATCAAACACATAGAGAACAACTGCAAGTCCCGAATCTGGATCACTGCAGTCTCTTGACACGCTTTCTTCACGGGAATCAGAACACTAACAGGCTCGTGTATGACTGGGTAATCGCTTTTCTGCCTATCATTCGGAAAGATATATATGAAGACATGCAGAACTCTTAAGAAGTTTCCACATAAAATCGAGTAGATTTAGTTAGTATCACTTCTACTTTTACGCACCATAAAAAGCTACCATGACATACAATTACTGTTCTAAAGCCTTTTAAGCCTAATAACTTCACTAGTTAAGCACACAGAATTAGTAAATCTATCATTTTCCAAGGTTGGATCAGTTTTCTGTTAAAACATAGTAACAGAACTTCTTACGAAGTAGTAGACTTGAAAAATAATTTCATTTCCCTAAAAAATTTTTTTGACTTCAATCGCCCCGATCAGTTCAAAGTCTTCAGGTAAACGGTTATCCTGAGGATCCAATGGATCCGCTGGACCGACCACATACAAGTATGTGTCCTTCTAACTAAGTATGAACGACTAATTTTCAGCGAAAGAATAAAAACACATCATAAACCACCCCGGTCACATTCAGTCATCTGGTAAATGGCAACCCTCAAACTCTACAAGTAGAAAATGAGGACCAAACATATCCGAGGATATGTCCTTCAAACTGAGGTAACCGACATAATTTTAAGCGATAGTGACATTTTTTTTATAAGCACAAAAAGCATGGTTACTCGGGATTGATCATCCCATTCAACTCAACAAGGTTTTGAAATCTTGATTAGTCAAACGCTTTAGTATATAAATCAGCGAAATTATCAAGCGTATCCACCTTTTCAAGCACAATCAGTTTCTTCTCAGCACAATCCCGTATAAAATGATGACGTATGTCAATATGTTTAGTTTTACTGTGCTTTACGGGATTATTAGTTACTGAGATCGCAGCAGTGTTATCAATACAAATTGGTGTAAGTGAGAAATTCAGACCGTAGTCGCGTAACTGTTGTTGAATCCACAGAACCTGGGAGCAGCAGTTGGATGCTGCCATGTATTCTGCCTCACATGTTGAAATGGCGACTGATGTCTGCTTCTTGCATTGCCAGGACACTAATCTGCCTCCTAGAAACTGACATCCTCCAGTAGTTGACTTCCGACTCTGATTGCACCCTCCATAATCAGAATCTGTGTAAGATACCAACTCCAAGTCTCCTCCCTTCGCGTACCACAACCCCAGCTTAGGTTTGCCTTTGAGATATCGCAAGATCCTCTTCACACCCTTCATGTGAGATTCCTTTGGGTTTGCCTGAAAACGAGCACAAAGACAAACTGCAAACATAATATCAGGCCTAGAAGCAGTTAAGTACATTAAAGAACCTATAATAGCCCGATACTGAGTTGGGTCCACATCTGCGTCATTGTCTGTCTCAGCACCCAATTTATGGTTGACGCAGATTGGAGTATCGAATGGAGTGCTGTCCTCCATCTTGAAGCGTTTGAGCACATCATGGACATACTTGGTCTGATGAATGAACATCCCATCCTTCTTCTGATCAACCTGCAATCCTAAAAAGAAAGTTAGTTCACCCAGAGCACTCATTTCAAACCTTTTCTTCATGACGGCCTCAAACTCCTGACACATGGAGACTTTTGATGCAGCAAAGATAATGTCATCCACGTAGACTTGCACCAGCAGGAAGTCGCTTCCTTCTCTCTTGAAGAACAACGTGCTATCTATCTTCCCTCTTTCAAACCCATTTTCATGCAAGTAATCTGATAAGGTTGAGTACCAGGCACGAGGTGCCTGATGTAGTCCATATAACGCCTTGCTTAACTTGTACACGTGGTCTGGAAAGTCTGGGTCAGGAAAACCCGGAGGTTGCTCAACGTACACAACCTCATCAACTTTCCCATTTAGGAACGCACTTTTCACGTCTAACTGAAATACCTTCATCTTCTTATAAGCAGCAAATGCCAAAAACAATCTAATGGCTTCCAATCTTGCCACAGGAGCAAACACTTCATTATAATCAATCCCCTCTTGTTGATTAAAACCTTTAACGACTAGCCTCGCCTTGTTTCTTATAATAATCCCTTTCTCATCTCTCTTGCACTTAAAAACCCATTTTGTGCCTATCGCATGCACATTCTTTGGTTTTTCAACCAAAGTCCAAACTTCCATTTTCTTGAATTGAGCCAGCTCTTCTTGCATGGCTTCGACCCACGAGCTGTCCTTTAGAGCCATTTGATAATTCTTTGGTTCAATCTGGCTGATAAAGCAGGTGTACAAGCATTCGTTGATTATGCCTGTCTCCTTAATGCTTGTGTAAACACAGGTGTGCTCATTCAAGCTACGTCTTGTTTGCACACCGGAGGACACATCACCAATCACATTCTCCAAAGGGTGATCTTTATGAATTCTCGTGGTCGGAACCGAACCGACATGCAAATTGTCTTCCAAGTTAGAAGAGAGCTCGTCAATGGTTGTTCCTTGCTGAGAGTGAAACGGATTGAAAAATTCTTCTTCAGGAGAGGCAGCAGGGGTATCGATAGCATTTGATGAGGAAGGTTGACATTTATCAAACAGCTGTCTTTGCACTAGATTTTCTTCCTCATCAAGGATCATCTTCGTAGCAACTCTTTCTTCTACTTCTGCACTATCCAAATAAGGTATGTTAAAAGACTTAAAAAGTCTATCATAGTCGAAAAACTCAGCAGGTCCGTTGCTTGGTTTTGGCAGTTGGTAACTTGTGATATCGGTGTTACACACCACCTCAACCTTGCCGGTCGATGTATTAAAGACACGTCTGTTGGGAGTCCCAACAATATAACCGACTAAGATTCCTTAATCGGCTACTTCACCAAATTTAGAATTTGTCTTTAAAATCGAACAAGGGGACCCGAATGGTTCAAGACCACTCAAGTTGGGCTTCCTCCCATGCATAAGCTCATAACACGTTTTATTAAGTCTTTTAACAGTCAAGACTCTATTCAGGATATAACAGGCTGTAGCAACAGCTTCAGCCCAGAACACCACAGGAAGCTTCGAATCAGCCAGCATAGTTCTGGCTCCTTCAATTAATGTTCTATTCTTCCTCTCAGCCACTCCATTCTGTTGCGGAGTATACGAAGCGCTATACTGGTGCTCAATCCCTTTCTGAAGGCAGAAGATCTCCATTTCATAATTCTTGAACTCCGTTCCATTGTCACTCCTGATGAACTTAACCCTTTTATCCATAACGTTCTCAACTTTGGTAATCAAATTCTTCACCATCTGAGCCGTTTCATCTTTTGATTTCAGGAAATATTCCCACGAATATCGTGAGTAATCATCAGTGATCACCAAGCAATAAGAAGTACCTCCTAGACTTTTTGCATTCACGGGACCGAAGAGATCCATTTGAAGCAATTCTAGAGTACTGACAATAGAATTGACCTTCTTGGTGTGATGGGATTTCTTGTGCTACTTTCTCTTCTTGCACGCTAGACATTTGTCTTCAAAGTTGAAACTTTTCAAGGGAACGCCCAGCACAAGTCCGTTCTTGACAATGTGGTTCATCTTCCGAAAATGAATGTGCCCCATTCTCCTATGCCACAATTCGGACTCCGATTCGCTCGCTTTTGTCATAAGGCATGATTCTTCCGTGGCTATTTCAGTCGACCTCATATCCATAATATACGTATTCCTCTCACGTGGAGCCTTCATCACAATCCACTCCTCTGGTATCTGAAAACCAGGATGCAACACAATCGCCTCATTCTTTGTAAAATGTACGGTGTACTCCTTATCACAGATCTGCGACACACTCAGCAGATTGTGCTTCAATTCTTCGACAAAGTTTACTTTCTCTAGAGTCATCTTTCCATTAGACACCGTTCCCATTCCTGTAATCTTGCCTCCACTTTCTCCAGCAAAGCTCACTCTCCCTCCTTGAACAGGTTTCAAATCGTGTAACAAGATTTTGTTACCCGTCATGTGCCGGGAACAGCCGCTATCCATAACCCAAAGATTATTGGCAGCCCTGTTCAACTGTTCCTGCACGATTAAAGCAAAAGATTAGAATCTAGGGACCCAAGACCAATTGGTCTTGGATCTATACATCCCGAACTTTGGCTTTCCAAAGTTAGTCTCTGTATAATTCCTGTAAGTCCTATTAGTATACCTCCTTGTAGATTGATTGTGAGGCCTTCCAAACCTTTGTGAATTGAAAGAATTATAACTTACTGTTTGGTTATCAGCAGTGTGAAACTGAGATTGGTTTCTTTGAAAACCTGAATTAGTCTGATTTCTGAATTTTGAATGGTTTTCACTTTTACCAGTATTATAATTACCATTAGGCTTAGTCTCAGTTTTGGTATGCCTCACACCTCTGAATCGCTGCTTCAGAGGGCAATCTGCAACTAGGTGCCCTAATTGATTACACCTAAAACAACACCTATGCTCAACTTTCTTTTCAACAGTTGTTTTGGATGTCGAGGCTGTACTACCGCCCGTTCGTCTCACATATGGTGGGACATAAGGGTTTAGCGGAGAACTCTTTTTAGTTGTTTTATCTTTCTCTCCACTATTTGGTAATACAACCTCCTCCTTTGTCTTACCCGACTCGAATGACTTATCCGAATCTGATGAGACCGGACTCGGAACAGAAATTTTAACACTTGACACAGGCGGACTTGTTTCGCCTCTACTAACATCTGGTTATTTACTAGTTACCTTAATTGGAACTGTCTGAACAACCTCAAAGTCAACAGATTTCTGATTACTAGGATTAAAAGTGTAATTGTGATTATAAGGTGGTGGAACCTCATGATAACCAGTTCCTCCCCTCTTAACTGAGGAACCTTGATCACTAACAAGGTGATCAAGAATAGCAGAGGAATTTCTGAACTGCTCAAGTTTTCTATTCAGTTCCACCACTTTCACCTGGTGATCAGCAATCTGTTTTTCTCTTTCAGCTATTAGTTTGGTTTTTTCTTCCAAAACTTCATAGCTTAGATCAATCACTTGAATTTTTTCAGCAAGTTTTGCTTTTAGACTTTTAATATCTTTTTCACAAGCTCTTATTTTAACTTTATAGCTATTTTCTCTTGCTTTTGTAAAATGATGATCTTCTTTTAGAGTTTTAAACTCAGCATCCAAACTAACATACTGATCAGTTATAGTTGCTAATTGCTCAGACAAGTTTTCACATTTAGAACAAGTAGGTTTAGAACATACCTCGGAGAGCTGGTCTTTAGCATCAGCCATGAAAGCTTTTTCTTCTCCAGTAGCTTTCTCACCTTCTTCATTTTCCACATTCGCCAAATTTGCCTGTTCAAAGATTTCTTCAGAATGCAGGTTCCAGTTATATTCACCATCTTCTCTGGAAATCATGGCACTATAATCTTTACTACCCCCATTATGCTGTGTAGACTTGCCTTGACCACGTTCTACACGCTCATTTCTGCATTCCATAGCAAAGTGGCCGTTTTGCTGACAGTTGTAGCATCTTACCTTCGTCTACGCTCTGATACCAATTGTAGGTTCCCTGGATGGATCTGCACGGGATATCTCGATCTACACAGGTGCGGAATCCCTGCGTAGGTTGTTACGAGCGTAGAACACGAATCAAACAAACACACGATACGAATAAACGAACACACGTTATATTATAACCGAAACACGTGATATAATCACTGAATACAGACTCAATACTCTCTGGTTCTCACGTCTCTCGACTCACACACGTCTGTATACGATTACCTTCAACTAACTAAACAAGCCGTGACCTAGCTTATAAATACACGACAACTTCGCCTGATATGTTCAGGCGAACTTGTTAGTAACTTCGCTTAAACATAAACAAAACACAATTAACATTACAGACTGGATTACAGACACTAGACTATGAACTACTGACATTATGCACCAACAATAACACCCGGGCACAACACAAAGAAAACATCAATAAAAAGACTGCAAGCGGCACGGAAGCAGAGAAATTTAATACGCCGACATGCAGAAGCATTTATGAACACATCTGCAGTGTATAGAAAACAGAGCCACACGTGTGATGACATCACCGCAGCTAGTTTCCAGGTGAATAATCAATGACTACCTTAATAAATGATCCTAATGTGGAGAGGACGGAAACCATAGCAAACCCCCCCCCCCCCCAACAAGTCCAAAATTCCATCCACGGTAAACTAATGCGAAAGAAACAATGGACTGAGGAGACTTGTGGAGGTAAGGTGCTACACCATCCGCATAACACTACAAGCAAAAGCGAACCATCCGCGGAGCGGAAGACCATCCTCACAAAAGATATAACTTCCGTGGAAAGCATACCTTACACTTTACACAAAGAGTTCAACGAAAGATAGGTTGTGCCCCAAAGGCAGGACCGCACGTGATAAAGAAGGGAAATACCAATAACAGGTCGAGATTCCGACAACACCCACGACTAGACGATGGACCAATCATGGAAAGCAAACCTTGTACCTACCTACAATGGTTATCTATGTGGCCAGCTGCCTGTTCAATCAGGATTCACTACCGTGCTCAACCATAAGATTAGAAGGCACCATTGAGTTAGACAAATGGCCCAATTGTTGTCCTTCACTTCGACTATAGATACTCAAAGAGGATAAAAAGTAAGGGGATCTTTACCCTATTCTCTTTAAAGAATTTCTCTACTATTTACCATACTGATTCTCACACCGGATGGTGGTTACGAGAAGAACCCCCCCCACCCCAATAATAGAAAAGGAAAGATTGAAAAGATCACAATGAAGAAAATAAACCAAAAAGATTTTATTAACATTAACAAGATAGTAAAAGACACAATGGGGCATAAATGTTAGAGAAAAAGTGCAAATCAAAATTAAGACAACACGGGCTAACAACCACCATCCAAAAGATATAACAACAGGAAGTTAGTCATAATCTATTAACTCCTCCTCTTCATCATCCTCACCTTAAGGCCGATCACCACCACTACCATCAACTCCAGGAACACTGGCGAAGGGATCATCATCGTGTTTAGTCGAGGGTGACTCAACTTTAGCAAAAGCCTACTTAAAGCGGATCGCCCCGTCTAGCCTACCAGCCAACCTGGAAATAGTCTGAACAACTTCCAACGTCAAGTTGTCATACTTCGCATGCATCTCCTTGTAGATTTGATCACAATAAACATCGGGCATGGAAAATTCGATGACAAGGCGGTTATTAGCAATCAATTGTTGAGCTTCCTCGAACCCAGCTTTACGTCCAGATTGATGCGCGAAAGACAGAAGTTCTACGACACAATCGGTCAGCTCAGATCCATCGTTGACCCGCTCAAACACCTGCAAAGACACAAAATATTAGCAACAAATAATACAAAGTAATATGGAAAGTTGTCACATATTTCGCGGACAAAGTCTGTCATGAACCAAGTTTGGTCCGCTTGAAGAGTCTTTACAATGATATCACTCATGAGGAGTTCCTCAGCTTGGCCAGCAATTCTGCTATCAAGAATAGCATTTTAAGATGTCAAACACTTCACTTGAGTATCCTTAGTAGTGGCTTCGGCCCTTAAACCTTCAAATTCAGCCTTTAACCGGGCAATTTTCTCATCCTTCTTTTGAATGACCTCATCTAGAGTAGTTATTGAGGAGGTAAGGTCAACAATTAGAGAGTTCTTCTCATTGAGCACAAAATCATTAGTTGTTGCTTTCTCTCCCAAAGCAGAAGAGCGACATTAGTAGATTCTAAGTGAGCTTCAGCCTTCCGTGATCACAGACACCTTACTACTTCACATTCTCCCACTGACAGGATTCCTTCCACAATCAGTAATCCTCTCAATATTTAGCAACAACATATTCTAAATCTTGGTGAGCAGTAGCAAGCTCCCATTCTGTAGATTGTTCTTGCTTTCGATGTTACTCTGCCTCCTTCTCTAGCTTATCTTGTTGTGCAATCATGTGAGGGTAGTCTTCCGGCATAGCCAATCACTCTCGGACTATCTCAAAACCAGAAGATAGAGATCGAGAAACCCCCTGAACGTAATCATCATAAAGGTGACCACGAGAACGTTCGCATTGATAATCAAGTTCCCTGAGGAGAGTACATGAATCAAGATCTGAGAGTACAAAAAGAAACAAAAAACTCATCATCAGAGCGAGGTGGATGGCCAAAAAAATCACCAGACCCAATAACACTAGTACCAGGCTTGGAGCCATCATCACCATCCCCATCACCTTCTCAGTCACCACTAGAAGGATTGCCAGAAAGGCAGCGGAAGAAAGATATTGGGGTACCGAGTAAGGAGGTGTAGGCGGAAGATCACAAACAATGTTAGCATCAGGTTCAACATCTTGAGCAGGAATTTCTAAGTCAGCTCCCTCAACTTCAACATCCCTCATCAGGGAATAAGATCGAGAAGGTACATCAATGGATTTGCGTTTGTCAAAACCGAGGAAGCAGAAAAAGATCTACGAGGAGGAGTAGGAACCTTATCCTTGATAACAGGAACAACATGTGATCCTCCACTCAACTTCTTTTATGAATCCGTGAAACAAGAAAGAAAATGCAACAAAGGAAACCATAAGTAAAACAATAAAGCCATAACAAGACAAAAGGTACTTGGAGTGGTCACAGATTTCTCCGATAACTTGTCACTTAACTTGGCCTTCTTGCGAATAGTGTCACACCCCCATCTTAGGCCTAGGAGTATGATCAACAGTTGGTACCATAATTGTAAATAAATCAGAGTTGCGTTAATTTGCGGAAGACTTATAAAACTTTAAGGATCGAAATATAATATTTACATATATTCAAAAGACGAGATTATAAAAAAAATACCCGTTTAAGTTGTTACAAAAAGTATTACTTGTTTCATAATTACAAATCACCATATGTTATGTTTACAAAATAAACCCGATCCATCGGATATTCAAAGCACTTCGTCTGTCACACCCCAAAATCGTTAACTTGGTAACGGAAGACTTAATTTTGTTAATTTGGGCGGTGACAGACGCTGTTCAGCCAATCATATTGAAAATAATGAACCATTAGTTGGACTTTATTAAATATCATAGTTTTACACGTGTCAAACATGCACGGTTCTATTTTAAATTACAAGTCCAACTATCATTCATTCAAACGCACAACACCATTTTCCCGAATCCTTCATGAAGCATCCATTTTATTAATTTACCTGAAAAGTATGTTAAAATAATTTTGTCAACAAGAATGTTGGTGAGTTTCTCAATTAAAAACCAGGATGTAACAGTTCTCAACTTTACTCCCATTTATTCATCTTTCTTTTCAATGATAAATTTCATTATTCACCATTCTTTTCAATGGGAATTTAATTTTCACTTTTCCAAACATAGCTATATATTTCTTTTATAATGACTCATCCCATTTAACACAATTTGTAAAATATATAGCCCTTTTCTTTACATACTTTTCCCCAAAAACATTTATAAATCATTAAAACATTTAAAAGTGGGGATTTACGAGAAAACTCACTTTGCCTAAGCCCAAATAACATTTATGTGTGATAATATGCCAATCAACGTCAAGATCTTATTAATAGTCATCCAAATGATAACCAGATTCCTATGTTTAATACCAAGTATATTAACACATAAACATAGATACAAATGGAATCCTATCATAACTTAATTTATTTATCCTCACGTGTCTTATTTATTATAATTTTAATAACTAAATTACAAACTTTTATTGTTTAGGAAAAATCGTAACTGAATCGAATGTTTTAAAATATCTTATAAATATATTGGAACACCATAGTTTCAAATAATCGTTGTAAAACTAATATATGATTTTGAAACTACACTTGGACGTTATTTAATAAAAGTATATATAGTTATTTTAAAATATAATATTCTTTTATTAATAGACGAGTGTTTGAATTGTGACAAATATATTATATACCACTTTATTAACAAAACATAATATAATCGTTATTATTATTTATACCGAAACGTGTTATATTAATATTCTTAATATAAAAACTTTGTTTTCATATTTTATATAAAAATTTACATTTTCTAAAAGTATATATTTATTTCTAATATTACTTGTGGTCACTATCCGGGTAAACTATTTCAGTCCTAATATCGTGTTTATAAATATATACAAACGCACGAAATCGTCCAAGTCTCAATTGTACCATTTTTATCACTCGATAGTATCTAGCGGTTTTCTAAATAATTATTAACTAGATTTTCATTGTCCAAGTTATTTCCGATAACAATATTTATATTAATTTCTTGTTATCCAATTCTTTCAACACTTAAAGATATAAACGATATACCTCCTCGCGTACGTTTCGAGTCTAGAAATCTGCTCAAAACCCGCATGCAATGCGATCCGGATACATCAACACGTTCGTTTTTCCGTCACGAACGTTTCTCCGGTCTCGGATGGTCCGTACAACACCTCAAAACCTACATGCAACTTGTTTTAAGAAACTATTTTCGTTATATAATCTGACCAGTAATTTACTAATCTTATAACTCACCATCTAAACATCTGATCATAGAAACTTTCGGTGGAATCAAATATCTAAATGTTAGAAAGGTTCACCTAAAGATTCAGCTCGATCCGATGGCCAGATCTCCGGGAATCTGCATTTCTTTAGAGTTGTGTTTTCAAAATCCGCCCTGCGAGCTGAACAATAAAACGGGTTTAGAAACCCATCCTAAGCAACTCCAATCCTCATCTCTACCGTTCAAAATGATTATCTATGGGTTATGAACCCACTGTAAACATATCAAGATGATCGGACCGTTAGATCTTCCGTTATAGACCGATCTTTGAGGACATGCAAGAATAATACAATCTGTTCAGATTTTAAAACTTGTTTTTAACAAACTTCAGCTCAAAATTAAGACGATCGGAGCTTACCATTGTGTTCGGGAGGTCGAAAAATGGTTCCGGGTAAAAAACGGAATTCGGCCGCCACCGGACCACCACCGGCCACCACCGGACTGCCACGCACCACCGCCGGACCTCCCCGCTCCACCACCGGAATTCTCTGCCTTCTCTCTACTCTCTATCTAGATTTCAGAAAATATGTTGTTAAATGGATAAAATGTGGGGTAACCCACCTTATATAGGTGCGGTTTGGAACGAGTTTTACGATCGTGTTTCGATTTCTCGCTTCAACGATCCCGCTACTTCGAGTGACGTTGTATTTTCCAAATTCATTTCATCAAAATAATTATCCCGTTCTCGACTTAAACTTGTCGCGTTAACTTATTATATCCGCTAATAAGCTATTATCGATCGTTTACCGGTGTCCGTTCTGTGTTACTCCGAACTTAATAAATATAGAATAGTTGATTTTCCCAAAAACAGCTCATCCAAAATTATGGTGTCTATTCGGTTTATTTTATCCAAATAATAAACCTCAATTACGGAGATAATATCAACTTTTACAAGCTCATTGGTACACGGGCTTTAACGACCGTGTTCGAAAATACTAATTTGCATTTTCCCGCTTCGTTATAACTCAGAATTGAGCCACGTTTTCGCCTGTGTTCTTGGTTTTCGATCCTATAAAATATTCAAATGGATTCACCCCTGGACACCTTCTTGAATGTCGGGTTAAATTTTCACACGTTTAACCGAATACGTTCGTTTCTCCGTTATTTATCACCGGAATTTCTTTATTGCGTCTCACTTCTCACATGTTTTACAATATATACATTCCCTTCATTCTTAGCTTAAAATACTAGATTTAACTTATGGGTCTTAGTCTTTACTTAATCCAGCCTAAACATGTCCTAATCTCGTTTATGGAATATAATAATACTTTTTATTTTGCCGGGTATCACATTCTCCCCATCTTATTTGAATCTCGTCCTCGAGATTTGACTGTGCATAGAGGATAAAACATTCTAATGCTTTGCTTCAACTTTCTACCTTGTAAGTAACTTACCGTTATAAAAATTTTCAAATTCTTTGTCGTCACCAGGTGCACGTTTCTAATTTGAATAAAATCCTTAGTCACTATTAACGACAATATCACTTCTTGATCGTATGGTTATCTTCCCTGAGACGACAGCGTTAGCTACTTATCATGGTTTCGGTTTTTCTATCAAGATCCTTGATTAACTCTTGATTACAAGTCAAGTAGTTATCTTTATGAGTGCAACTGTGTTGTGCATTAGCACATACTCTACTTCATTATGTAAACACACACCCAAACTTTGATAAGTCTATCAAAGTAAACTACCAGATCTTGCCTCTAGTTTAAGCACTGTTTTTTTTAGGTTAATCTTGTCTCTAACATGAGAAGGAATTTATCTTGTCAATATCTGCATCCATATTTACCATCCTTCTAAGTTAGTCATTTCCGAAATGATAGCAGCCGGTCTTCAGACGGATTACTACAATTCTGTGCGTTTCGCATATTGAAAAGTGATTTATGCAAACACCTTCTCTTTATACTGCTTCTCTTTATGACGAGTCGTAAAGAATTTTATCCTAATATTATCTCTTAGAGTCTAAAGGATCTATTACACTTTAAGCACAAACATTCATTCAGTATTACATAAATGCTAAATGTCATTATACAGAAGAACCTAAACGTTTAATATTTCTTTACCACGAAAGGTTGGTTAATATTGTACGCTGGAATCAAATAGATTATGAAAACAAAGATTTCACAATAGGGTCAAAGAATTGGTAAACGTAGATACAATGATACTTAAAGATCTTAGAATATTCCGGTTGCAAACGCTGCACGGTATTCAAAGAATATGAAGTTGATGAATATACAAAGGATAACACCTTAACATTATCTTTGATTGACAAGGAGTTGTTGCTTATTAGCGTTTTCCAAGAATGCAATCGGAATCAAATATCGAAGGTAAGTCTTTCACATCGTTCAACATCACTATATACGATTCAGCGTGACTATATATAGTTTGTCGTGACTATGTTTATGAACATGGTTCGCATATAAACTTTACTAGGGAATGGTATACGTGATCAACTGATTACATGGAGTTGTGTGTGAACTACTATCACACTTTGTTATAGCATAAGTACTAGGTATAACTTAATATGACTTCGCAATACAAGCATCTGATCAAGATTTAATCTCTAGTGTCAAAAGTATTGTATAATACCATTTAACATATGATTGGGTGAGCTTAAATATATATATATATATATATATATATATATTATTTCAATCTAAGCGCATCAAGCATACATTTTCATTAGAGTGCTCAAATTTTCACAGCGACGATTTGTTAGTACAAAATACTTCGGAGTATGATTCTTCGATTACGTAACTTCCTAAGAAGTATAAGTCACAATATAAATTTAAAAATTGTACTAATAACACATTTGTTCCATATTACTTAATGTTTCTGTAGCTAAGGAATAGGTCAACTTGTCGTTGAACATTAGTAAATCACACTTATTTTTGTGTTTAAGCCTAAGTGTTACGAGACTATACTCATCTTTAATTGCAAGTAAGCGTAGACATTATAAGACGTTGATCCGTTACTGTCAAGAACAACCAACATTATTTGTTGAAGTGGCAACACTGTGATGTTATATGAGGGAATGACAAAATTTGTGTATATACGCAATACAACTGAAAATGTAAATTCAATGGTGGTCAATAGGAACAAATATGGGGTCCCTTTACATTAGACCAACTTATTCATTGAAAGATACCAAATTAGAGTGTTTAATTCTTTAAACATCGCAAAATTAGTGTATCATACGAATAAGACTGAGCATTAGTATGGATATGCATGACACGTGTCATGTAACTCATGATCTAGATTTAGGTTGGAATGTAATCGAGATAATATGTTTAAGGTCAAACTATTCAATCCTATCTAGGAACATGAGTGTTGTGAGAACCAATGAGGTTCGACTCAAATTAACGAAGAGAATGGTAATTATAATTCTATGCTGCGAAATCTTGCTACCATGTAACGATATTAGTACCAACTGCGTGTTAGTTATCATTACTAAAGGAAGAAAATAACGAAATCATAGGTGACGAATTCTAGACAAAAGATCGGGCATTTATTGTTCGGTGCAATTGATAAATCGAGTGAAATTTCAGTTTGGGGGTAAGGTCTAAAAGTACAGGGTGAACAACAATAAAACTTGAAATGTATTACATCCAAGGATTAGTAAAATAACCACGTGTCACTTCAAAACCAGTAGTATGCAACACAATACGGTAATGCTCCTACAAGATTGTTGTCGTATGCATTTAGAATAAACATTATTACAATAACTAGGTTCTCTAGTCCCAGCAATTTTTATTTGATCTTAAAGATGTCAAGGGTATCAAAATTTCCTTTTAAATAAAATTGAGGATGGATACATTTTTTTCTTGAAGGCTTAATCTCACAAAATCTTTATTTTACTTCGAATTGGGTCGACGTTTCCACTATGAGAGCTGAGTTGTAAATTGTTACTAGATGATGATCCAGAGTTTTTGGTATTAGGTTCGAGAGTTTGGAGTTTTAACGGTGTGATTATATTCATCATCATTATCGATAGTGAGGGGCCTACTGATTTGAGAAAATCACACTTTTCTTATTTCACTCAATAAATTTTTAATGCAATAATATATTCTATTCAATACAAATAGCATTACCATAATATAATATTTTATGGGCAATTGATTGGTTGACAATAACTTATCTTTTGTCCATTAGTAGAGAATTTGAAACATCAAGGTCGACAAAAGTTTGCTTATATGTGTAACTTTGGAGCTTAGGGAACAACTATGAATACGGTAGACATGATAGTACACTCAAAATCTCCAAAGTGTCTCCAATCATAAAGGAGGTTTAGTGATTGCTGAGGTAGTCACGCAACTTGTTCTTTATTATAGATTTGAGGTCGCATGTTTATAATGGGTGTATTAGAAATGGTGTCGACTTGTCTTTGGTTTAGTCTTTACACCACATTTAGGTATCACACGTGTATAAAGACAACGTTGCTTATTATACAAGAGGCGCATAAGAGAAGTTTCAGATTGAGATATTAAGCGAAGAAGTCATTATGATTTCGCATGGAACTAACTCATTCAAGTGTAGTCTCAATATTGGGTATAACAAATAGGAATGTCCTACTCAAGCCTAAATTCCAAAGGAGACGGTTTTCTAATAAAGATATGATATTGTCCTTTATGTTCAAAACCCTTTAATGCATTTAGCAGAGTCAACTGTACTATCCCAAATCCGCAAAAGAATTTGTACATAATTTATCCTAATACATGATCATCAAGATTTTAGATACGAAGCATAACTTGTTTTAGGAATAAGAGCCAACATGTGTGACATCAAGAAATCAATATAGTCAAGACGTATGAATGCAATCATGGTGCAAGGCCCATCACAAAATACAAATGACTATGCCCAGAGATGATGGAATGATCAATGGGTATCGAAAGAAAATGGTTCACCAAAGTCTTAAACTAGATTATTATCTCAATAAACTCCTGATTAGAGAATCCACTTTTGTTTTAGCACGACATTATACGAATTGATGAATGACTTGATTACAATCGATTCGTCAATAGTAATTACTATCATATTATACTCATAGGTCATCACAATAGAATTTCCTAGAATTCTCTCGTACAAGTAAATTCACAATTACGTGATATCAAGTGTAATTGTCAATTTACATTACAGGATCATTCTAGTATTCTTCTATTGTGGGTCATAATTATAGGTATCACAAGTTCACACAGAGATACATGTATTAAGTACTAATCACATAATCCACCAATTCAATTTTTTTTTATCCATACAAGGACTTTATTTTGTGTAACCCGCATACACCAAAATTGACCAAGTCTTCACGCCACAGTTGGAATATTTATACCGAAATATTAGGAATTGGCTTTTTCACTATTCTAAAACAGTGTTAACGTGTCGAGAGATTACTTGGGATAATCCTTCAGAGTAGGTCGGTAATCCATATCTTTTACTAGCACAATTGTGTCTTGTTTTCAGTGGCATTTTGTCGTTTATGTTATTCTTGGATAACATAAATAAACAACATTCATGATTAATTATTATATGCGGGTGACTAAATATAGGAAATAATCAGTTCGCACAATGATCATTGTGACATTTTAACTTGAAAAATTATAATACTTGTTTAAAAGTTAATAAAATATCTATTAAAATAGGTGTGAATACGCATCAGCACCAATCACAAGTTTTTAAATTTTCCATACCAAAATATCCAAGGCATGCGATGCTTATCAAGATCTACAAGAGAAAATTACTAGAGGTCCAAGCACTCCATCAATGGTTCTAACACCTGAATCAAAACAGCTGTAGCGCCCACATCCGAGTTACACAACCTCAAGAATCGGTAGAGGTAGAGTGACATTGTCATTCTCAGCCACTTATTACTTGAGTTAGCCATAGGATAGGCAACAATAACAAATGCAAATTGACCTGTGTAGAAAGATAACATGTAGCCTAAAGCTAGTAGGGAAGTAGGTTTTAGAAGTATATGCACAGTTTCCAGCATAACAGAGGTAGGTGGAAGCGGTCCCCCGACTCACTATTAATGTTGTATATTTCGTTTATAGTGTGTGAATAAGACGTTTGTGACATAATCCGTACAAAGTAATCTTAATAACATTAATATTTAAACAGCATATAGAAATTTATCAATTAAATTTCACATTATACATAAACAGACTAAATGCAACTTCTCTTTTGCATTTTTTATGAAAATTTGTTTACAAAATCTTTCAGCTTCGTGAAGTGGGAAAACGTTTGTTTTAAATACTGGGTTATAGTCTAGAAATTTCTTCAAAAATTTCTAGTTCGCTATAACCATTGGCTCTGATACCAACTTCTGTCACACCTCAAAATCGTTAACTTGGCAACGGAAGACTTAATTTTGTTAATTTGGGTGGTGACAGACGTTGTTCAGCCAATCATATTCAAAATAATGAACCATTAGTTGGACTTTATTAAATATCATAGTTTTACACGTGTCAAACATGCACGGTTCTATTTTAAATTAAAAGTCCAACTATCATTCATTCAAACGCACAACACCATTTTCCCGAATCCTTCACGAAGCATCCATTTTCTTCATTTACCTGAAAAGTATGTTAAAATAATTTTGTCAACACGAATGTTGATGAGTTTCTCAATTAAAAACCAGGATGTAACAGTTCTCAACTTTACTCCCATTTATTCATCATTCTTTTCAATGATAAATTTCATTATTCACCATTCTTTTCAATGGGAATTTAATTTCCACTTTTCCAAACACAGCTATATATTTCTTAAACAAAACGTGTTAGTTGTAAACGAGCAAAGAGTACAACACATGTATGACTATCATTATAATAAACTCGAAACATATCAAAATTAAAATATTCCCACCTTTTCAACCAGAGCGACTGGAAGAGTGGGGGGGGGGGGGGGCGTCGCCCTGATAGATCTACCAATATTTTTAGGCCCTATTCCTAGGTTAACGGTTTTTCCTTTTATAATGACTCATCCCATTTAACACAATTTGTAAAATATATAGCCCTTTTCTTTACATACTTTTCCCCAAAAAACATTTATAAATCATTAAAACATTTAAAAGTGGGGATTTACGAGAAAACTCACCTTTGCCTCAACTCAAATAACATTTATGTGTGATAATATGCCAACCAACGTCAAGATCTTATTAATAGTCATCCAAATGATAACCAGATTCCTATGTTTAATACCAAGTATATTAACACATAAACATAGATACAAATGGAATCCTATCATAACTTAATTTATTTATCCTCACGTGTCTTATTTATTATAATTTTAATAACTAAATTACAAACTTTTATTGTTTAGGAAAAATCGTAACTGAATCGAATGTTTTAAAATATCTTATAAATATATTGGAACACCATAGTTTCAAATAATCGTTGTAAAACTAATATATGATTTTGAAACTACACTTGGACGTTATTTAATAAAAGTATATATAGTTATTTTAAAATATAATATTCTTTTATTAATAGACGAGTGTTTGAATTGTGACAAATATATTATATACCACTTTATTAACAAAACATAATATAATCGTTATTATTATTTATACCGAAACGTGTTATATTAATATTCTTAATATAAAAACTTTGTTTTCATATTTTATATAAAAATTTACATTTTCTAAAAGTATATATTTATTTCTAATATTACTTGTGGTCACTATCCGGGTAAACTATTTCAGTCCAAATATCGTGTTTATAAATATATACAAACGCACGAAATCGTCCAAGTCTCAATTGTACCATTTTTATCACTCGATAGTATCTAGCGGTTTTCTAAATAATTATTAACAAAATTTTCATTGTCCAAGTTATTTCCGATAACAATATTTATATTAATTTCTTGTTATCCACTTCTTTCAACACTTAAAGATATAAACGATATACCTCCTCGCGTACGTTTCGAGTCTAGAAATCTGCTCAAAACCTGCATGCAATGCGATCCGGATACATCAACGCGTTCGTTTTTGCGTCACGAACGTTTCTCCGGTCTCGGATGGTCCGTACAACACCTCAAAACCTACATGCAACTTGTTTTAAGAAACTATTTTCGTTATATAATCTGACCAGTAATTTACTAATCTTATAACTCACCATCTAAACATCTGATCATAGAAACTTTCGGTGGAATCAAATATCTATATGTTAGAAAGGTTCACCTAAAATTTCAGCTCGATCCGATGGCCAAATTTCCGGGAATCTGCATTTCTTTAGAGTTGTGTTTTCAAAATCCGCCCAGCGAGCTGAACAATAAAACGGGTTTAGAAACCCATCCTAAGCAACTCCAATCCTCATCTCTACCGTTCAAAATGATTATCTATGGGTTATGAACCCACTGTAAACATATCAAGATGATCGGACCGTTAGATCTTCCGTTATAGACCGATCTTTGAGGACATGCAGGAATAATACAATCTGTTCAGATTTTAAAACTTGTTTTTAACAAACTTAAGCTCAAAATTAGGACGATCGGAGCTTACCATTGTGTTCGGGAGGTCGAAAAATGGTTCCGGGTAAAATACGGAATTCGGCCGCCACTGGACCACCACGCTGGACCACCACCGGCCACCGCCGGACAGCCACGCACCACCGCCGGACCTCCCCGCTCCACCACCGGAATTCTCTGCCTTCTCTCTACTCTCTATCTAGATTTCAGAAAATATGTTGTTAAATGGATAAAATGTGGGGTAACCCACCTTATATAGGTGCGGTTTGGAACGAGTTTTACGATCGTGTTTCGATTTCTCGCTTCAACGATCCCGCTACTTCGAGTGACGTTGTATTTTCCAAATTCATTTCATCAAAATAATTATCCCGTTCTCGACTTAAACTTGTCGCGTTAACTTATTATATCCGCTAATAAGCTATTATCGATCGTTTACCGGTGTCCGTTCTGTGTTACTCCGAACTTAATAAATATAGAATAGTTGATTTTCCCCAAAACAGCTCATCCAAAATTATGGTGTCTATTCGGTTTATTTTATCCAAATAATAAACCTCAATTACGGAGATAATATCAACTTTTACAAGCTCATCGGTACATGGGCTTTAACGACCGTGTTCGAAAATACTAATTTGCATTTTCCCGCTTCGTTATAACTCAGAATTGAGCCACGTTTTCGCCTGTGTTCTTGGTTTTCGATCCTATAAAATATTCAAATGGATTCACCCCTGGACACCTTCTTGAATGTCGGGTTAAATTTTCACACGTTTAACCGAATACGTTCGTTTCTCCGTTATTTATCACCGGAATTTCTTTATTGCGTCTCACTTCTCACATGTTTTACAATATATACATTCCCTTCATTCTTAGCTTAAAATACTAGATTTAACTTATGGGTCTTAGTCTTTACTTAATCCAGCCTAAACATGTCCTAATCTCGTTTATGGAATATAATAATACTTTTTATTTTGCCGGGTATCACATTCTCCCCATCTTATTTGAATCTCGTCCTCGAGATTTGACTGTGCATAGAGGATAAAACATTCTAATGCTTTGCTTCAACTTTCTACCTTGTAAGTAACTTACCGTTATAAAAATTTTCAAATTCTTTGTCGTCACCAGGTGCACGTTTCTAATTTGAATAAAATCCTTAGTCACTATTAACGACAATATCACTTCTTGATCGTATGGTTATCTTCCCTGAGACGACAGCGTTAGCTACTTATCATGGTTTCGGTTTTTCTATCAAGATCCTTGATTAACTCTTGATTACAAGTCAAGTAGTTATCTTTATGAGTGCAACTGTGTTGTGCATTAGCACATACTCTACTTCATTATGTAAACACACACCCAAACTTTGATAAGTCTATCAAAGTAAACTACCAGATCTTGCCTCTAGTTTAAGCACTGTTTTTTTTAGGTTAATCTTGTCTCTAACATGAGAAGGAATTTATCTTGTCAATATCTGCATCCATATTTACCATCCTTCTAAGTTAGTCATTTCCGAAATGATAGCAGCCGGTCTTCAGACGGATTACTACAATTCTGTGCGTTTCGCATATTGAAAAGTGATTTATGCAAACACCTTCTCTTTATACTGCTTCTCTTTATGACGAGTCGTAAAGAATTTTATCCTAATATTATCTCTTAGAGTCTAAAGGATCTATTACACTTTAAGCACAAACATTCATTCAGTATTACATAAATGCTAAATGTCATTATACAGAAGAACCTAAACGTTTAATATTTCTTTACCACGAAAGGTTGGTTAATATTGTACGCTGGAATCAAATAGATTATGAAAACAAAGATTTCACAATAGGGTCAAAGAATTGGTAAACGTAGATACAATGATACTTAAAGATCTTAGAATATTCCGGTTGCAAACGCTGCACGGTATTCAAAGAATATGAAGTTGATGAATATACAAAGGATAACACCTTAACATTATCTTTGATTGACAAGGAGTTGTTGCTTATTAGCGTTTTCCAAGAATGCAATCGGAATCAAATATCGAAGGTAAGTCTTTCACATCGTTCAACATCACTATATACGATTCAGCGTGACTATATATAGTTTGTCGTGACTATGTTTATGAACATGGTTCGCATATAAACTTTACTAGGGAATGGTATACGTGATCAACTGATTACATGGAGTTGTGTGTGAACTACTATCACACTTTGTTATAGCATAAGTACTAGGTATAACTTAATATGACTTCGCAATACAAGCATCTGATCAAGATTTAATCTCTAGTGTCAAAAGTATTGTATAATACCATTTAACATATGATTGGGTGAGCTTAAATATATATATATATATATATATATATATATATATATATATATATATATATATATATATATATATTATTTCTATCTAAGCGCATCAAGCATACATTTTCATTAGAGTGCTCAAATTTTCACAGCGACGATTTGTTAGTACAAAATACTTCGGAGTATGATTCTTCGATTACGTAACTTCCTAAGAAGTATAAGTCACAATATAAATTTAAAAATTGTACTAATAACACATTTGTTCCATATTACTTAATGTTTCTGTAGCTAAGGAATAGGTCAACTTGTCGTTGAACATTAGTAAATCACACTTATTTTTGTGTTTAAGCCTAAGTGTTACGAGACTATACTCATCTTTAATTGCAAGTAAGCGTAGACATTATAAGACGTTGATCCGTTACTGTCAAGAACAACCATCATTATTTGTTGAAGTGGCAACACTGTGATGTTATATGAGGGAATGACAAAATTTGTGTATATACGCAATACAACTGAAAATGTAAATTCAATGGTGGTCAATAGGAACAAATATGGGGTCCCTTTACATTAGACCAACTTATTCATTGAAAGATACCAAATTAGAGTGTTTAATTCTTTAAACATCGCAAAATTAGTGTATCATACGAATAAGACTGAGCATTAGTATGGATATGCATGACACGTGTCATGTAACTCATGATCTAGATTTAGGTTGGAATGTAATCGAGATAATATGTTTAAGGTCAAACTATTCAATCCTATCTAGGAACATGAGTGTTGTGAGAACCAATGAGGTTCGACTCAAATTAACGAAGAGAATGGTAATTATAATTCTATGCTGCGAAATCTTGCTACCATGTAACGATATTAGTACCAACTGCGTGTTAGTTATCATTACAAAAGGATGAAAATAACGAAATCATAGGTGACGAATTCTAGACAAAAGATCGTGCATTTATTGTTCGGTGCAATTGATAAATCGAGTGAAATTTCAGTTTGGGGGTAAGGTCTAAAAGTACAGGGTGAACAACAATAAAACTTGAAATGTATTACATCCAAGGATTAGTAAAATAACCACGTGTCACTTCAAAACCAGTAGTATGCAACACAATACGGTAATGCTCCTACAAGATTGTTGTCGTATGCATTTAGAATAAACATTATTACAATAACTAGGTTCTCTAGTCCCAGCAATTTTTATTTGATCTTAAAGATGTCAAGGGTATCGAAATTTCCTTTTAAATAAAATTGAGGATGGATACATTTTTTTCTTGAAGGCTTAATCTCACAAAATCTTTATTTTACGTTGAATTGGGTCGACGTTTCCACTATGAGAGCTGAGTTGTAAATTGTTACTAGATGATGATCCAGAGTTTTTGGTATTAGGTTCGAGAGTTTGGAGTTTTAACGGTGTGATTATATTCATCATCATTATCGATAGTGAGGGGCCTACTGATTTGAGAAAATCACACTTTTCTTATTTCATTCAATAAATTTTTAATGCAATAATATATTCTATTCAATACAAATAGCATTACCATAATATAATATTTTATGGACAATTGATTGGTTGACAATAACTTATCTTTTGTCCATTAGTAGAGAATTTGAAACATCAAGGTCGACAAAAGTTTGCTTATATGTGTAACTTTGGAGCTTAGGGAACAACTATGAATACGGTAGACATGATAGTACACTCAAAATCTCCAAAGTGTCTCCAATCATAAAGGAGGTTTAGTGATTGCTGAGGTAGTCACGCAACTTGTTCTTTATTATAGATTTGAGGTCGCATGTTTATAATGGGTGTATTAGAAACGGTGTCGACTTGTCTTTGGTTTAGTCTTTACACCACATTTAGGTATCACACGTGTATAAAGACAACGTTGCTTATTATACAAGAGACGCATAAGAGAAGTTTCAGATTGAGATATTAAGCGAAGAAGTCATTATGATTTCGCATGGAACTAACTCATTCAAGTGTAGTCTCAATATTGGGTATAACAAATAGGAATGTCCTACTCAAGCCTAAATTCCAAAGGAGACAGTTTTCTAATAAAGATATGATATTGTCCTTTATGTTCAAAACCCTTTAATGCATTTAGCAGAGTCAACTGTACTATCCCAAATCCGCAAAAGAATTTGTACATAATTTATCCTAATACATGATCATCAAGATTTTAGATACGAAGCATAACTTGTTTTAGGAATAAGAGCCAACATGTGTGACATCAAGAAATCAATATAGTCAAGACGTATGAATGCAATCATGGTGCAAGGCCCATCACAAAATACAAATGACTATGCCCAGAGATGATGGAATGATCAATGGGTATCGAAAGAAAATGGTTCACCAAAGTCTTAAACTAGATTATTATCTCAATAAACTCCTGATTAGAGAATCCACTTTTGTTTTAGCACGACATTATACGAATTGATGAATGACTTGATTACAATCGATTCGTCAATAGTAATTACTATCATATTATACTCATAGGTCATCACAATAGAATTTCCTAGAATTCTCTCGTACAAGTAAATTCACAATTACGTGATATCAAGTGTAATTGTCAATTTACATTACAGGATCATTCTAGTATTCTTCTATTGTGGGTCATAATTATAGGTATCACAAGTTCACACAGAGATACATGTATTAAGTACTAATCACATAATCCACCAATTCAATTTTTTTTTATCCATACAACGACTTTATTTTGTGTAACCCGCATACACCAAAATTGACCAAGTCTTCACGCCACAGTTGGAATATTTATACCGAAATATTAGGAATTGGCTTTTTCACTATTCTAAAACAGTGTTAACGTGTCGAGAGATTACTTGGGATAATCCTTCAGAGTAGGTCGGTAATCCATATCTTTTACTAGCACAATTGTGTCTTGTTTTCAGTGGCATTTTGTCGTTTATGTTATTCTTGGATAACATAGATAAACAACATTCATGATTAATTATTATATGCGGGTGACTAAATATAGGAAATAATCAGTTCGCACAATGATCATTGTGACATTTTAACTTGAAAAATTATAATACTTGTTTAAAAGTTAATAAAATATCTATTAAAATAGGTGTGAATACGCATCAGCACCAATCATAAGTTTTTAAATTTTCCATACCAAAATATCCAAGGCATGCGATGCTTATCAAGATCTACAAGAGAAAATTACTAGAGGTCCAAGCACTCCATCAATGGTTCTAACACCTGAATCAAAACAGCTGTAGCGCCCACATCCGAGTTACACAACCTCAAGAATCGGTAGAGGTAGAGTGACATTGTCATTCTCAGCCACTTATTACTTGAGTTAGCCATAGGATAGGCAACAATAACAAATGCAAATTGACCTGTGTAGAAAGATAACATGTAGCCTAAAGCTAGTAGGGAAGTAGGTTTTAGAAGTATATGCACAGTTTCCAGCATAACAGAGGTAGGTGGAAGCGGTCCCCCGACTCACTATTAATGTTGTATATTTCGTTTATAGTGTGTGAATAAGACGTTTGTGACATAATCCGTACAAAGTAATCTTAATAACATTAATATTTAAACAGCATATAGAAATTTATCAATTAAATTTTACATTATACATAAACTGACTAAATGCAACTTCTCTTTTGCATTTTTTATGAAAATTTGTTTACAAAATCTTTCAGCTTCGTGAAGTGGGAAAACGTTTGTTTTAAATACTGGGTTATAGTCTAGAAATTTCTTCAAAAATTTCTAGTTCGCTATAACCATTGGCTCTGATACCAACTTCTGTCACACCCCAAAATCGTTAACTTGGCAACGGAAGACTTAATTTTGTTAATTTGGGTGGTGACAGACGTTGTTCAGCCAATCATATTCAAAATAATGAACCATTAGTTGGACTTTATTAAATATCATAGTTTTACACGTGTCAAACATGCACGGTTCTATTTTAAATTAAAAGTCCAACTATCATTCATTCAAACGCACAACACCATTTTCCCGAATCCTTCACGAAGCATCCATTTTCTTCATTTACCTGAAAAGTATGTTAAAATAATTTTGTCAACACGAATGTTGATGAGTTTCTCAATTAAAAACCAGGATGTAACAGTTCTCAACTTTACTCCCATTTATTCATCATTCTTTTCAATGATAAATTTCATTATTCACCATTCTTTTCAATGGGAATTTAATTTCCACTTTTCCAAACACAGCTATATATTTCTTAAACAAAACGTGTTAGTTGTAAACGAGCAAAGAGTACAACACATGTATGACTATCATTATAATAAACTCGAAACATATCAAAATCAAAATATTCCCACATTTTCAACCAGAGCGACTGGAAGAGTGGGGGGGGGGGGGGCGTCGCCCTGATAGATCTACCAATATTTTTAGGCCCTATTCCTAGGTTAACGGTTTTTCCTTTTATAATGACTCATCCCATTTAACACAATTTGTAAAATATATAGCCCTTTTCTTTACATACTTTTCCCCAAAAAACATTTATAAATCATTAAAACATTTAAAAGTGGGGATTTACGAGAAAACTCACCTTTGCCTCAACTCAAATAACATTTATGTGTGATAATATGCCAATCAACGTCAAGATCTTATTAATAGTCATCCAAATGATAACCAGATTCCTATGTTTAATACCAAGTATATTAACACATAAACATAGATACAAATGGAATCCTATCATAACTTAATTTATTTATCCTCACGTGTCTTATTTATTATAATTTTAATAACTAAATTACAAACTTTTATTGTTTAGGAAAAATCGTAACTGAATCGAATGTTTTAAAATATCTTATAAATATATTGGAACACCATAGTTTCAAATAATCGTTGTAAAACTAATATATGATTTTGAAACTACACTTGGACGTTATTTAATAAAAGTATATATAGTTATTTTAAAATATAATATTCTTTTATTAATAGACGAGTGTTTGAATTGTGACAAATATATTATATACCACTTTATTAACAAAACATAATATAATCGTTATTATTATTTATACCGAAACGTGTTATATTAATATTCTTAATATAAAAACTTTGTTTTCATATTTTATATAAAAATTTACATTTTCTAAAAGTATATATTTATTTCTAATATTACTTGTGGTCACTATCCGGGTAAACTATTTCAGTCCAAATATCGTGTTTATAAATATATACAAACGCACGAAATCGTCCAAGTCTCAATTGTACCATTTTTATCACTCGATAGTATCTAGCGGTTTTCTAAATAATTATTAACAAAATTTTCATTGTCCAAGTTATTTCCGATAACAATATTTATATTAATTTCTTGTTATCCACTTCTTTCAACACTTAAAGATATAAACGATATACCTCCTCGCGTACGTTTCGAGTCTAGAAATCTGCTCAAAACCCGCATGCAATGCGATCCGGATACATCAACGCGTTCGTTTTTGCGTCATGAACGTTTCTCCGGTCTCGGATGGTCCGTACAACACCTCAAAACCTACATGCAACTTGTTTTAAGAAACTATTTTCGTTATATAATCTGACCAGTAATTTACTAATCTTATAACTCACCATCTAAACATCTGATCATAGAAACTTTCGGTGGAATCAAATATCTATTTGTTAGAAAGGTTCACCTAAAATTTCAGCACGATCCGATGGCCAAATTTCCGGGAATCTGCATTTCTTTAGAGTTGTGTTTTCAAAATCCGCCCAGCGAGCTGAACAATAAAACGGGTATAGAAACCCATCCTAAGCAACTCCAATCCTCATCTCTACCGTTCAAAATGATTATCTATGGGTTATGAACCCACTGTAAACATATCAAGATGATCGGACCGTTAGATCTTCCGTTATAGACCGATCTTTGAGGACATGCAAGAATAATACAATCTGTTCAGATTTTAAAACTTGTTTTTAACAAACTTAAGCTCAAAATTAGGACGATCGGAGCTTACCATTGTGTTCGGGAGGTCGAAAAATGGTTCCGGGTAAAATACGGAATTCGGCCGCCACCGGACCACCACGCTGGACCACCACCGGACAGCCACGCACCACCGCCGGACCTCCCCGCTCCACCACCGGAATTCTCTGCCTTCTCTCTACTCTCTCTCTCTCTCTAGATTTCATAAAATATGTTGTTAAATGAATAAAAAGTGGGGTGACCCACCTTATATAGGTGCGGTTTGGAACGAGTTTTACGATCGCGTTTCGGTTTCTCGCTTCAATGATCCCGCTACTTCGAGTGATGTTGTATTTTCCAAATTCATTTCATCAAAATAATTATTCCATTCTCGACTTAAACTTGTCTCGTTAACTTATTATATCTGCTAATAAGTTATTATCGATCGTTTACCGGTGTCCGTTCTGTGTTACTCCGAACTTAATAAACATAGCATAGTTGATTTTCCCAAAAACAACTCATCCAAAATTATGGTGTCTATTCGGTTTATTTTATTTAAATAATAAACCTCAATTACGGAGATAATATCAACTTTTACAAGCTCATCGGTACATGGGCTTTAACGACCGTGTTCGAAAATACTAATATGCATTTTCCCGCTTTATTATTTAAGAATACTCATTATTCATTAAATAATATTTTCATAACAAAGAGCATACATATATACTTACACACATATACACGTATCAATATTCAATTTTCATATCTTTGTTTCTTTCTTTGTTATGTTTATTTCTCATTAATCGAGGTATCGAGTATAACCTCGACTTAAGGCTTAAGCCTTGAATATAATATTATATTATATTGATTTGTCGTTACGCCTAACCTTATTGGCGTATTGGAAACCCTACGAAATTGAGCAGCACTCTGACGCCGCTTTACTTCTTGATCAACTTTGGTAGGCCAACTTCAACACTCGTCGGCACGTCTTTCGATACCCCTTGCCATTACAACAACGCCTTCTTGATTGTATGTGGGTGGAGGGTGGCAAAACTTCGAGGAAACGTCGACACGGAAATCGAGGATCAGGACACGTTTAACGAGGAATTATGGCACGTTTATCGAGTTGGATCGAGTATACGATTGTCGGGATATAGAGAGATGTTAGTGAGAGAAAGTTGTGAGCTGAAATGGTGTGCCAAGAATGAATCCCGGACCTTGCTATTTATTGACATGAAATCGGATCCCATCGCGGTACGCGATGGGCTCCTGGGCACCCATCCCGTATCGCGATATAGGGTTGATGATGCAGAGGGTATACCTGCCACGTGTTGACACGTGGCAGGCGCCGCGCCACGTGGAAACATGTGGCGGCAGTGTTTCCACGTGGTGACACGTGGCAGCAGGTGATGCCACCGTGTGCCACGTCGCACACGTGTCACACTGTGTCAGAAGCGCCATCGCGTATCGCGATGGGTTTCTCTGATGATCCATCGCGTAGCGCGGTGGGTCAGAAAATCAAAATTTTCATATTTGACCCTGAAGTTTGGAATTTGGCATATTTAGTCCCTTGACTTAGGAAACTTGACAATTTTGAACTCGAAATTTTCACAATGTTACATCCTCCCCACCTTGAAACAAATCTCGTCCTCGAGATTGATTTACAAGAACAAGTGGGGGTAATTCTTTCTCATTTCCGATTCGAGTTCCTAAGTATATTCGGGCCCTCTACGCGAGTCCCATTTTACTTTCACTATTTTCAAAGTTCGTCTTTTTAATTTCTTTGTTTTTTGAATCTTCAATTCGTATTGGACGTTCTACGAATTTTAAGTTCTCGTTTATTTCGACATCTTTTAATGGCATGGCCAAAGATTCATCGGTTAAGCACTTTCGCAGATTCAAAACATGGAACACATCATGTATCCCTTGCATTTCCTCGGGCAGTCGCAAACGGTATGCAGCAGTGCCGATTCGTTCAGTACCTCAAATGGTCCAACGAATCGAGGACTTAGTTTTCCTTTCTTACCGAAGCGAACAACGCCTTTCCCAGGTGAGACTTTCAACAGAACCTTGTCACCAACATTGAACTCTAACGGCTTACGACGAACATCAGCGTAACTCTTTTGGCGATCACTTGCCGTCTTAAGTCGTTCTCGAATTTGGAGAATCTTGTCGGTGGTTTCTTGGACTATTTCAGGTCCAGATAATTGGTTATCTCTGATTTCAAACCTACACACGGGCGTTCTACACTTTCGACCATATAACGCCTCAAATGGTGCGGCTTGAATACTTGTGTGATAGCTATTATTGTACGAGAATTCCATTAGGGGTAAGTGGTCATCCCAACTTCCACCTAAGTCAATCACACAAGCGCAGAGAATATCTTCCAACGTTTGAATCGTCCATTCGCTTTGCCCATCGGTTTGCGGATGATAGGCAGTGCTAAGGTTAAGTTTCGTACCAAGAGATTGTTGGAAGCTTTTCCAAAAGTGAGACGTAAAACGACTGTCTCGATCAGAAATTATAGATAGCGGTACTCCATGTAAAGCAACAATGTTGTTCACATAAATACGCGCTAATCTTTCCATTGAGTATGACTCATTGATGGGTATAAATGTGTGGATTTCGTCAATCGATCCACAATTACCCATATGGCATTGTGTTGTCTATTTGTCTTTGGGAGTTTGGTAATGAAATCCATAGTGATTAACTCCCACTTCCATACAGGAAGTTTGGGTTGTTGAAGCAGTCTCGAAGGCTTTTGATGTTCAACCTTAACTTGTAAACAAGTTAAGCATTTCGCAACATGCGAAGCGACATCCCTTTTCATTCCATTCCACCAGTAGTTTTTTTTGAGATTGTGCTACATTTTGCCACTTCCGGGATGCATCATATACTTATATTTATGAGCTTCGTTCAAGATTTTCTCACGCAAACCTCCAACGATTGGTACCCAAATTCTATTACCGAGTCTAAGGATACCATCTTCACCTTTGACTAACGAGTCAATGCCGTTGCGTTTTTCATCGGCGATTTGGTTTTCATTGATCGTTTTTCATCGGTGCTTGAGTAAGATTTTGTTTAAGTATATCGAACGCCTCTTGTTGCTTCGTTCCCCATTCATACTTGATGTTCTTACGAGTTAAAGAAGTTAGAGGAACGGCGATACGAGAAAAGTTTTCGATGAACATACGGTAATAGCCGGCTAAACCCAAGAAACTTCATATCTCGGTTGGTGAATTTGGGACCTCCCACTTAGAGATAGTTTCAATTTTAGCGGGGTCCACTTGAATACCGTTGACATTAATGATATGACCAAGAAATTGCACCTCGTGCAACCAGAATTCGCATTTTGAGAACTTGGCGTACAACTTCTCGGTTCTAAGAATTTCAAGCAAAGTTCGGAGGTGGACTTCATGATCGGCCTTTGACTTAGAATAAATAAGTATGTCGTCGATGAATACGATAACAAATTTATCCAAGTAAGGCTTACAGATTTGGTTCATCATGTCCATGAACGCAGCTAGGGCATTAGTAAGTCCAAACGGCATGATCGTGAACTCATAATGTTCATACCTTGTTCGAAAAGCAGTCTTTGGAATGTCTTCGGATTGGACTTTGAGTTGGTGATAGCTGGAACGAAGATCGATTTTAGAAAAGAAGCTAGCACCTTGAAGTTGGTCAAAAAGATCATCGATACGAGGGAGTGGATATCGGTTCTTGATTGTAACTTTGTTTAACGCACGATAATCGACACACATACGCATCGAACCATCCTTCTTCTTGACGAATAGAATTGGCGCTCCCCATGGTGATGAACTTGGTCGAATAAAGCCCTTCTCTAGAAGCTCGTCGAGTTGTTTCTTTAACTCCTTCATTTCAGTTGGAGCTAAACGATACGGAGCTTTGGCAATCAGAGCAGTATCGGGAATGAGATCGATCCTAAACTCTACTTCACGATCGGGAGGAATTCCAGGAAGTTCATCAGGAAATACATCAGAAAAGTTAGAAACGATAGGAACGTCTTTGATTTCTTTTGGCTTGGACTCTTCAGTGACGTATGCCATGAATGCGAGGCATCCTTGATTCAAACATTTTTTATCCCTAATCATAGAAATCATGCTAACTTGGCCAGCGTCTTTGTCCCCCTCAATTCGAATCGTTTGTTTATCGGGGGCTTGAAGTTCAACAGTTTTGCTATTGCAGATGATACGAGCGTGGTTATCGGATAAAAAATACATACCAAATACAATATCAAAACCAGCCAGACTCATGGGTAACAAACAAATAGGCAGAATATAACCAACTAGAAGAATTTTTCCGTTTTCAAGGGCTTCGGAGATTTTAACAATTTCGTCACTAGCAGTCTCGACGCTTAGAGTTTTATCTAATTTTGTTAATGGTTCGTTTAATAGACTACAAAAACTATAATCTATAAAACTAAAATTGGCACCAGAATCAAATAAAACTCTAGCATAGGTGTCGTTGACTAGAAACGTACCGGTAATGGTTTCCGGCATGTCAGCGGCCTTCTTTATGTCGAGTATGAAGACTCGAGTGTTTCCTTTCTTATCCTTTCCACTTCCACCCGCACCACCAGCAGCGGGTTTGTTCCTTTGGCACTCAAAACTCAAATGGCCCATCTCCTTGCAATTGTAGCAAGTCATTTTCTTCTTCCAGCAGTCAGCAGCCGCATGCCCCGTACGGTTGCATGATTCACACACTTTTGGAGGCGGGGCAAAATTGCATCGACCCTTGTGGTACCTCATACATGTTTTACACGGTGTAGCGTTTGAACTGAATCGACTTTGGTTTATGCCTTTGCCTTTGAAATTTGTACTTCCTCCGGCTCTCCCTTGAGCAGTTGTTGTTGTTACCTTCTTGTCCTCTTCTTGGTTGCGGACTAAACCGCCCATCAAATAACCAGCTAACTCCATTGCAGAGTCAACGGTTTGGGGTAAGTGTGACCTTACCATATCACGGATTTCCCGTGGCAGTCCCCAAATGTATCGGATGACCTTGCTGGATTCAGGATTTACCATCTGGGGAACCAGACGGCAGTATTCGTGAAACTTGGTGTTGTATTCACGAAGGTTTGTCCCCACGACCTTAAGATTTAAGAATTTCGTTTGAATCTGGTCGGTTTCATGCATGGGACAAAATTTTGCCATCAGCAATGCCTTGAACTCTTCCCAAGTCAAGCCATACATCATTTCTCTCCCTTTGCTCATCAACAGAGCATTCCACCACTCGAGCGCTTCTCCTTTAAACATGAGCGCCGAATATTGAATCTTCTCCTCATTGGAGCACATGCTTGTTATCACGATTGTTTCCATTTCCTCAAGCCACCTCACAGTTGTGATGGCTCCTTTATCATCATGGAACTCATTCGGTCCATAGTATTTGAAATCTTTGAATGAACAACCGCCGATTTTGAGTTTCTTGAACTCTCGACGAACGCCTCCATCAGCGTTTGATTCATGAACACTACCTTCGTCATGAGAGGGTTTTGGATGATATTTTTGGGATTTTGAAGAATGAAAGGATTGAGAATGTTTGGTTTGTCTGGATTGAGAATGTCGATATTGAGATCTAAAATCAGACTCTTCCCTAACTGCTTTCTTAATTATATTTTGAATTTGGTTTAAATATTTATCGGGAACGAGTTCTTATTTTTCTTTCTCGGGGCCTTTCCCCTTTCTTTTCTCGTCTTCTTTACGAGCATTCTCATTGTTGTTACTTTGTTTAGAAATATTTCTTTTTCTTTTTCAATTAAGTCTGAAATTTTAACAACATTTCTTTTATTAAACACACATTTTATTTTATTATATATATATATATATCTCACAAAGATATATATATTTATTTCATAATACATAAACGTATATATATCGTTCCAATGATATATATAGATTATCCTATCCTTATTTTAAGAATGTCTCAACATTCTTATTACATACATATTACACATATCATACAATATTTTTTTACACATAACATCCTTCTTCACTATCTTCAGTCCTTAAAGAACTTCTTCACAACCTTCGTTATTTTGCTGCACTTACGAAGGAGTGTTTCTCCCACCTTCTTCTTTTTCTTTCCTTCCTCGTCTACCTTCTTCCTCCAATCGTCGGTTTCATGCAGATCACGATCCAAATGTTCTTCATACGATTGTTAGACTACGTTGGGGTATCCATACTATGGAGGTGGGTCACGGTAACCCAATGTCACCATCCCGTAGTGATTCCTCAGTTCTGGATACGGAACGTAAGTCATGTCGGATGCAAGGTAGAGATAGATTTTTGCAGCACAGTTTTGTTCTCGGATCTCATCAGCTTGTTCCTCTTCCGTTGGAATTACACCTTCGAATGGTGGGAAGCTTGACGAAGCTTGATTCTTGAGTTTCTCAAGGTATTGAACATATGGATCCACAAAACCGTAGCTTGGATTTTGGGAAGTTAGTGATCCATCCATTGATATCTCATTAAGATTATCGGGATGCTCTTCTTCCGGTTCCAATTCTTCTTCAGGATACTCCTCTTCTTCGGGGTCCTCCTCTTCCTCTTCAGGTTCTTCCTCTTCTTCAGGTTCTTCTTCTTCCAGTCCATCTTCTTCCATGGGTTGTGTGGTTTCATTGTTTATTGGGGGTATCTGGAAAATTTCAGAGGGCACATTACCCTCATCTTAGGTTTGCGGGATGGTCCTTCACCGTTGTTTGGTTGGGAATAAACTTCATTGAAGGTGGAGCTTCCGGTATGCCATTGTTGTTGTTCAGAGAGATATTTCATCCACTCGGAGGATGGGTGAGAGTTTGGCAGGTATCCGGTTGGATAGTATTGCGGTATCTCCGAGGGGTTGGTAAGTGGGGTTCTCTGTTGGATGATACGTTAATATTTCGGAGGGATTATACATCGGTATTGTTGGTGAATGGTAACTTGAGTGTCTTGGTGGCGCAATCAATCCCTTGCTTCGGTGGACTATCGGGAACATCTATTGGGTAGTGCTTGCTTCCGGGGTAGTACACGGGTTTGGTCAAGTCGTGTTCCACATCTTGGTTGAAGTATGCTTCATAATACCCATCACTCATGTTGTTTTCGGGGTAAGGTTCAGCAATTCCAGCCTCTTTTGCTTTGCGCACAAAATCCTCTATATGAGCTTTAAATGACATCTAATATTATGGGTGGTTTAGAATGTAGAGAGGGAAAGAAAGGTTACCAGCCTATTTTATCCCTAAAACAAATAAAAAATTATTTCCTATACTTGGATCGAAGCTTGGGTATTGTTTTATGATACCCAATTCGCTAAGATTGATGGCTCTGATACCAACCTGTCACACCCCCATCAGAGTTGCGTTAATTTGCGGAAGACTTATAAAACTTTAAGGATCGAAATATAATATTTACATATATTCAAAAAACGGGATTATAAAAAAATTACCCGTTTAAGTTGTTACAAAAAGTATTACTTGTTTCATAATTATAAACCACCATATGTTATGTTTACAAAATAAATCCGAGCCATCGGATATTCAAAGCACTTCGTCACTCCAAGTGCTAACTTTGTTCACCTACAAAATGTAAGAAAATACGTCAGCAACGAATGCTGGTGAACACGCTGACGCAAAATATTTTCTTTTACTTTATTACCCCTCGAGACTACGCCTGCCTCGGCCCAACGTGGATTAGGAATAACAAAGTTAAATAACACATTATAAACTCGAGCCTTTACTCTAGGTCATCTCAGCAAACACCGCAGTGTTCGACTTAGTTAAGTACCCGTAAATATACACATAAGGTCGTACTCCCTGCAGGAGACCGTCCTACGACCAAGGGTGGTGCGATGTGCCCATTCATCGTGTAGTAACACCTATGTAAGGATCCAGACATACGTATACCACAGCCTGAGGGCTAGGTTTATACCCTTATTTATAACAGTTTAGGAACACGTAGTTCCTTGTAAACAATTTCACATAACATGTTAAACTCGTTTGAAAACAAGTTTATAAAAGTTTGGGGGCGTATTCACCTTGTCTCTTTGGGATCAGCTTCAGTCACCGTCCGAGGGTCTTTCCCTTATTTATCTCGCACCTATAGTACGAGTATAAACATTTGTTAGTCGGATACACGATCCGGCTTAAGACCTTTAGCCTTATTTTATATCTCAACCTCGATGAACTTTTAGTTCATTTTCTTTTACTTAAAAACCTTTAGTTTAAAAGTAAGTTTATAAACTTTTAGTTTATATTTGAAACCCGACGTTTCTTCTTCTCTAAGAAACGTATTCTTTTTATTTATTATTTAAGAATACTCATTATTCATTAAATAATATTTTCATAACAAAGAGCATACATATATACTTACACACATATAAACGTATCAATATTCAATTTTCATATCTTTGTTTCTTTCTTTGTTATGTTTATTTCTCATTTATCGAGGTATCGAGTATAACATCGACTTAAGGCTTAAGCCTTGAATATAATATAATTTTATATTTATTTGTCATTACGCCTAACCTTATTGGCGTATTGGAAACCCTACGAAATTGAGCAGCACTTTGACGCCGCTTTACTTCTTGATCGACTTTGGTAGGCCAACTTCAACACTCGTCGGCACGTCTTTCGATACCCCCTGCCATTACAACAACGCCTTCTTGATTATATGTGGGTGGAGGGTGGCACGAACTTCGAGGAAACGTCGACACGGAAATCGAGGATCGGGACACGTTTAACGAGGAATTAAGGCACGTTTATCGAGGTGGATCTAGTATACGATGGTCGGGATTTAGAGAGATGTTAGTGAGAGAAAGTTGTGAGCTGAAATGGTGTACCAAGAATGAATCCCGGACCTTGCTATTTATAGACATGAAATCGGATCCCATCGCGGTACGCGATGGGCTCCTGGGCACCCGTCGCGTATCGCGATATAGGGTTGATGACGCAGAGGGTAAACCTGCCACGTGTCGACACGTGGCAGGCGCGGCGCCATGTGGCGACATGTGGCAGCAGGTGATTCCACCGTGTGCCACGTGGCACACGTGTCACACTGTGTCAGAAGCCCCATCGCATATCGCGATGGGTTTCTCTGATGATCCATCGCGTAGTGCGATGGGTCAAAAAATCAGAATTTTCATTTTTGACCCTGAAGTTTGGAATTTGGCATATTTAGTCCCTTGACTTAGGAAACTTGACAATTTTGAACTCTAAATTTTCACAATGTTACAAATAGGAGCAAGAGCATCCAAGTCAAGTGAGCCCTCTGATGCGATAGATTGAACAGTTGACTTCCCTGAATCCATAGTGGGCTCATGTGGTCTAGAAGCCTCACCTTTCTTCTTCTTCTTCTTCCTCGACTTACTTTTCTCACCATTACAAAATTGAGAAAATTTCAAAGTAAGGTCACGAGGAGCAACAAGAGTCTTCGCATCAGGACATGTCAAACTCTAATCATCACAACTAAGAGACTTGCGAGATGATTCCTTAGACTCCTCACTGGTCAAAAGAATCACTTGCACACCATCGAAAGTAATAACGCATAAAGGATGATGGTCAGAATTGGCTCACCAGCCCAGTTAGCCTGTATCAAAGGACACACAAATTTCTCACGAGTCTTATCAAGAATAGGAAGTTCTCCCTCTAGCAAAGTGTGAATGTTCATATGATCAGTCGCACCTTTAACAATAGACAATAAGACGTTACTCACAGAAAAAAAAAATCAAAGCAAAATAAAAAAAAATAGTATGAAGAAGATGCAGAAAAAATACTTATGATAATACCTACACATACAGTCAACACAATAGATAGGTATTTTATTAAGTTTTTGACCAAAATATGGTTCATGCTAGCATCAACCAAAGCAAAATCCCTGATAAAACAAAGAGGTGTAACCTAAGAAATCAATGTTCGATGCCAGTACTGCATCTGGTAATCCATCAAAGGCAAATTATCAATTTTCTCGATAGTATCGCGGTAAGACATGGGGATAGGAATTGCATCCGTGCACACATAAAAAAAACGTTTTCTTTCAGTAATACAAGCTCCACAAAACTTCCCAACAAAAGGAACATCCTTATTCCTAAGATGAAACCCAAACCAACCGCCTTTGACGTGAAGTTTGTAAAGACATTGAACTTCTCAACAGTAGGGACCACATTTTGAATAGAGAGTTGAACTCGAAATGGCGTATGCGCATCATTCCAAGCAGATGGATTTGACTGATTTGCAAATCATAAATCAGTAGTAGATCACGAAGGAAACGATAATGGGTAAATGGAAGTTCCCATGACCAAAAAAAACTTATAATATAGAGTCAGCTTACCAGTCGGAGTATCCAGGCCCGACCCAAGGGAGGGGTGAGGTGGGCTACAGCCCCAGGCCCACTCTCTCTTGGGGGCCTAACTGGTTAGTAACAAAAATATATATTATATATAAGATTGTTTTATTAAAAGATTTCAATTAGATGTAAACAGTGGAGTGGAAAAGGCCTTCAATTCTTGTTTCAACTAATAAAGGTTCGAGGCTTCCCCAATCTTTTTTTCAACTGTTTTTTTCTTTTAACCAGGCCCCATTTTTAGCCCCAAACACCCAACCATTATTGTAACTGCTTTTTTCTTTTAACATGATGCAAGCTATAGGTAAAAAGAAACTAGGCCCCATTTTTTTTCCCAAACACACAAGCTTATTAAATTATCCAACATATTTAGTTATTGTTTTTATTTGCGATTTGTTTTTTATTGTTTATTGTATCAGATTTTTATTATGTGATTGACCTGAACTGTTAGCCCATCTAGATCATAATATTACCATTCCTATTAACCATTTAAATCTTTAATGCTATTAAGAACGATATATTAGAGAGTATGAGCTATAAGGAGTTGATCGAGAGCATTGCTTCCAAAAATGCTAAGAGGTTCACGATTCTTTTAAGTAGTTAAACTAAATCATTTTGCTATAGTACTTTTATTTTGTTTAACGTTGCCATAATCATTTAAATTATATATGAATTATTGAGTTTATATTTAAGGGACACATACTTTTTTATTAGCACCGGCCCAAACGTTTTAACAGATTCTTGGAGACGGCCCTGGGAGCATCCATCACAGTACGGTCATCAACGAGCAGTTCCGGCTCCCACTCCGGCGAGATACAATTACTAGAAACTAGGGTTTCGAAATCCATCTCTTTCCGCTTTAACGTAACACCATGTATTGTGGAACCCCCACCTTTTTTTCAACCATTGTCTTTCCCTTTCTTTACACCTGTAGGAGTCGCCACTAATCGAGGGAAAGTGTCGATAATTGAAGAATAATATATAAACCTACGGTGGTGAAAAGAGAATATGGAGAGCAAGAGAAGAAACTGTGTAACGGACCTATTTATATAAACGTCAGTGAAAGCCAAGGGTAAAACTAAAACTGTGAAAACATGGAAAGTCCAATGAGGAGACGACATGTCAAGTGGGTGTTTTGAAATTCCAAGATAGGTGGGAGCATATGACACACAAGCCCAAAAGATGAAAGGACGCCTGTCAGGAAAGGCGTCGTCTGACATCATAATAGTCAGTGCTACTTGCCAAAAGATCTTATCCATATCAATCGATCCAGTCAGAATGTACTTATCATCTGATTACACAAAATTCAGAAAACTTTTGTAAGAAATCATTCGCGTCAGAAGGAACGCGGAAGAATCCAAATATTAAACAACAAAAATACGGAAAAAGCCAAGGAATCACCTGCCCCAAAGGAATAGTAAGAGTTAACAAGGGAATCCTTTAAAAAAAATAGAGGAACAACAACATTTGGTTGGAATGAAGCATGGTCCGAGATTACCGCCAAATATTGGACAAACCTAGAAGACAAGCAAAGATTTCAGTCCATTATAAAGTTTGAAGTGGAAATGAAGATGATCAAAAAGAAATAAGCAACAAAAAGTCAGTTGTCAAGAAAAATTGAAAGAAATGAAATCGGTCCTTATTTATACCTAAATAATTAAATACAGTAGATAACAACTGGACAAAACACAAAGAAAACACTAATAAGAAGACGACACGCAGCGCGGGATCAGATAAATTTAATACGTCGTTATTCAGAAGCATTTATAAACACATATGGATTAAATAAAAAAGGAGCCACATGCTTGATGACATCACCACAACTAGTTGTCAGGCGAATAGTCAATGGCTACCTTAATAAAGGACCCTATACAGATGGACTAGCGGGACTTTTGGAGGTAAGGTGTTAAACCATCCGCATAACACTACATTGCAAAGCGAACCATCTGTGGAGCGGAAGACCATCCGCACAAGAGATATAACTTCCGCAGAAGGCATACCTTACACTTAATTCAAAGAAATTAGCGGAAGATACATTGTGCCTAAAAGGCAACACTGCAAGTGACAAATGAGGGAAAGATCGATCAGAGGTCGAGATTCCTGCAATACGCACGACTATACGATGGACCAATAATGGAAGGCTAGAATTGTACATGCCTACAACAATTATCTCCATACGGCAGTTGTCTGTCAAATCAAGATTCATTACCGTGCTCAGCCATAAGATTTGAAGGTTCCATTTAGTGAGACAGTTGGCTCAATCCCTCTCTTTCCCTTCGGCTATATATACATAAAGAGGATCAAATATAAGGGGATCTGCAACCCTATTCTTATTTGAGGCACGGGCTCGAAAAAACCCAAAGTGTTTCAAGTTTTTTTATTGATCCGAGCTCTTGTAGCTCGTGTTAGGCTCTCGTTTGCATAGTTATAAATGATTTTATAAGTTATCAAAATAAATATTTAATGTAAAATAAATATTATTTATGTAAACCGACCTCATTAAGTTACGTCTTTGGTTAAAATCTCGTTGAGAACTTTCGTTTTGTATCTATATATATATATATATTATATTTATATATGTAAGTATTGTAAATATAAATATATATTAATAATAAACTTTAACTTATTAAACCCCAACAATAATATTAGTGATTTCTCGTCGTTGCACATCTTTATGATTTTGCTTATATTAATTTCACATATATATATATATATATGCATCATTCTTCAAAAATTGTAACAATTGTATTTTAAACGTATGAATTATATTTATAAAAATTAGATTTTCGTTAAATAGTCCAAGATATATATTGTATGATAAATATATATATATATATATATATATATATATATATATATATATATATATATATATATATATCGAAAAATTGTCTTAAATATTTAATGTATTACGAGTTATATTTATATATGTACGCATCTATAATTGTTTTATATTTAATTAAATATTATTTAAATAATTATGTAATTATTTCAATTCATATTTATTTATCTAAACTAATAATAATGATTTCACCATAATAGTAACCCTAGAGTTTAATCGATCAATAAATAATCATTCTAATCACAACATCACTCAAATCGTCAAAATCTTGAATTCATTAAAGTATGTTATATCATTTATAATTAATTCATATTAATATTATTTAAATAAGAATCCTTGACGGTATATCCCGAAGGGTTACTTTTCTCATCATCCTCATTCATTTATCGTTCATCCGATTAGGTGAGTAATCACTCAACTTTTTACTTATTTTAATTCCTTTTGGGGACTTATGCCTATTTACAGTATTTATCTATTATCTAGTATTCAAAACCGCAACCGTTTAATCCTTGTGTGCATATCATTTTATGTCTAACTTGCTATTTGCTTACTTGCTTACGCGAACCGTATTCAGAGAGGTCCAACATATTCTTACTCTAGTATGATCATACGACCGTCGTAGTGGCCGGCGTCCGACGCATTGACAATGGTTTCACCGACACCTCATTTTTTGGTAACCAATGCCCATTCGCATTGCAACGATTTAGCCCTTTTTTATGGTTTGATTGATTGTTTTATATGTTATGGTTTAACTGTTTATTCTCACATGAACACTTTGCATCTTTATTTATTTATTATATACTATTACTGTTGTGTCTTAAACTGGTGTTTTACTCACTCAACATGTGTTGTTGACAAAAATATTCTTCTTACGCATTTGCAGGTTTATCAGCTTGGTTGTTTTGCAAGATGAAGATCATGTAGAGATACCTTTTAGGATACAAACTTAATTAATCATTGTTGTAATCTTTTCATACTTGATGCACTTAACTGTAATTGTTTCATTTAAATAAACTAAATAGTATTGTCATTTATCAATTTGCATGATAGTACCTTGAGAGCTTGGGAAATCATCTCACGCCCCAACATTTCCGGCGTATGTTGGGGTGTGACAGATTGGTGTCAGAGCCGAAGGTTTAAGATAAATCGTTAGTGGTGCCTTAGTAACATGCTTAGGAGCCCCATACGTGCTTATTTGTTTACCTGATGTGTTTATTTGATTGTTTACAGCTTACGTAATTGCCTAGTTAGAATAGGTACTTATTTAACTGCTTATTTAATTGTTTATTTTATCGTCATGCACACACACAACTCCGAAGCTATGCTTCACTCAAAATATTTTATTCCTCTAAGACTATGTCTCATTCTCAAAATATTTTTATAACTCTGAGGCTACGCCTCAACCTCAAAATATTTTTATTTAATTCTATTTGATTGCCTTTCATTTGCGGGAATTTCCTGAGAATTTCCTAGCTTATTTTTTGCTCTATTCCATTTAAAGTTATGAAGTGTGACAAGATTCCCCATCATAGAGGAAATTGTCATGCGACGGACATTTTGTTGAACCCATAGGACGCCATGGACACGCCAACTGTGCATTTGCACAATTCATTATATTTGCGATATTTTGTTGAGGCACTATCATCTGTGTTGATACACGAAATGTTTCAACTACTTATTCTTGAGTTCGTCCATTCTTTGTTTAGTTTGGTCGGTTAAATCACCATGTAACGCTCATGAGCCGACAAACTCAATTGATTCGATAATTCGTTAATTAAGTTAGGCCATTCAAATTGCCATGTAATGCTCATGGGAGGCCAACTCACACATTTGTTTTGGTTTTTGTATGCAAATAGGTTGGGGAAACAAAATGCGATGGAAAGCTCATGGGAGACCCAACACATCGAAGAACATTCATTATTTATTTAATTGTTTGTTTATTTGATTTTATAAAAAACGTTTTATGATTTAGTTATTTAATTATTCAATTACTTATTAAATCACTTTTGAATCAAGATCTATTGATTCGATTAATTTATACACTCAAAACATTTTTATTCTCTTGACCGGATACAAATTATTCATTCATCAAGACTCGGTTATTACGAGCCAATCAAAACAGTTTACACTCTATTGTTGAAATTGGTTTTCACCTAATCATCTTACCACGCTATTATAATATCAATACCTCAAGTAATTTAAATAATATTATTACACAACTTAATAATCGAACGGCTTTCTTATACTCATGGTATCATATACATAAACTATTAAACATATTTCAAGTATTCAACCTCAAATTTAATTTGTTAAAACATGTCAGACTTTGATAAAACTCATTCACTCAACAAATTAACTCATTGGTTTTCAATTTAGATTCTAAGTTATCCTTAAGTTATGAATAAAATCAGCATAACATATTTAAGTTTCGTTTTACACAAATGACTCATATGAAATCTACACAACTATTCAACCTTCTCATTAATAACATCTTTATAGAATATTTTCTCAACATCAAACAACATCAATTATTTATTTTCTATAACCACCTCATGGCCACATGTTAGTCAAGGAGATAACTCCTACAATCTCTAATATATCAACTCCATTTTCAAAACATAAATGCAATCTTGTTCATTAAACTAATTTTTGGTAATTTTAACTCATTTACCCCTACTCATTCTCTTAACAACAACAAACGCAAGCCTAAACATCAACTATATGTTGTTAATGAAATTAACAATCAATCTTAACAAAATCATAGCGCCTCAAACAAGAGCCTTTACGTCAAAATTCACTCGTCATGCTTCGCCTACAACTATCATTATCCAATTCAATCTTCATATCGTTTTGTACCCAATGTAATCACTTGCCTCGTACAACAAGACGTCCCTCAACGGTCTATGCCGTCTAATTCTAAAACTCTACTTTGCAACCTAATCAAATTATTACGATTCAATCAAATTTTTATAAATCTATTTAATCAAGTAATTTTAAATTAGTAAAAACAAATCAATCATAACAAAGATTATCAAAAAAGATGTTATTGTCATTTTTTTTTATCTAGACAAATCTTATATTTCTCAATCGTACATTATAACAAATTTGTATTCGATTTTTGGATTTAAATAATTCTAATAATTTATTAATCTCAAGTGGTTATGCTTATACAATAAAATCTATCTTTTCAAAGACAAGTGTTTGCAATACCATCCTTTCAAAACATGTTTAATTTTAATATTAATATTCAGACAACTCAAAATTTTAATTCATTTTTAGCAATATTTTACACAATGACTATCTCCTATATATAACCAAAATGTATTAAGGTTCCTATTTTCTCTAAAAATCATGTCTTTCAAATGTTTTTGTAACCCACACGATGGGACGAGTTATGTGGACCATCCGACGATCTAGGTAATTATGGAAGCCTACATAATTATAGAAGTCCTCACATGGAAATTATAAAACGTACAATCATCTGTCATAATCTAGAACCGAAAGTAGTGTTGGAGTAACGGTACAAATGCAGATATGATAACGACACGGTGAATACACTGCTTGTACAACCTATATATAAGTGCCCTTATCGGATTTTCATTTGTAGTGTTACTTCGACTACTCAAGGTTCCATGATTATGATTAAAATTTTGAACTTATTTTAAAGTTTATTCATTAAAATTAAATTATGTTAGTCATATTATTTATTGTTTGGCTTTCTCTAATTTCGTGACGAAATTCCCTAAAGTAGGGGAGACTGTAACAACTCGGGTTTTTCGTTTGCTTTATAAAGCCCGACCCGGTTTCGTTTTCGGGTAATTTAATCGTTAAAATATTCAAATATTAATATTATATTTTTCCTTTCTTAATTTACTAAGTTCTAACTTTGGTAAATATCCAAAATACACCCTCAATCTTAACTTTTACCCAAATTTGTTTCCCTCTTCATACTTTAGGGGCTAGAGTGCAAATTTAATATAACATAATCTTTAACCCTTTACCCAGGTCCATAAACCCAAACCCGTGACCCGATTGGCTTACCCGTATACTCGATTAACACGCTTGATCCTTAAGTTTCTTTGTTAACATGGAAATTGAATCAATAATATTATTAACCTTGCTATAATGAGCTTGTCGACATGTTGAATTAGGAAACGAGATTATAATATGATTCTTATTGATTATTTTCTTAGGTCGTCAAAACCCGTTTTTCAAAATACAATGAAACTACCACCATAATACAATTAAACGAGCACACACTACCCTTACAATCTCGCAATCATAAGCCACTTAACGGATTGTATTATCAAAGCCTGCTGATGTGGATTCTGTTTCGCGTTTGAGTCGCACCAAGGGGGATCGCCGTTCACCATCTTTACGCATCTGGATCTGGTGATTGTTGTATGATTTAAATTTGTTTTTAATCTAATTACATTAACCTTAATTTAACCAATATGCAACGGATTAATCAATATTGAATTTAGGGTTCATATTCAATTAGGGGTGAATCTGGGTTCTATTTACAAGTTATTGTTTTCATATGTTTACCATTTGACACACCAGCCAACTGGCTGGTGTGTGTGTGATCTGTTCCAGTGAACCGGCCAGGGGCGCCCCCTGGACGCAGTTTGTTATTTTTTTTTAAAAAGGGTATTAAAGTTATAAATGATTTTATAAGTTATCAAAATAAATATTTAATGTTATATAAATATTATTTAATTAAACCGACCTCATTAACTTACGTCTTTGGTTAAAATTACGTTGAGAACTTTCGTTTTGTATCTTTATATATATATATATTTATATATTTAAGTATTGTAAATATAAATATATATTATTAATAAACTTTAACTTATTAAACCCCGACACTAATATTAGTGATTTCTCGTCGTTGCACATCTTTATGATTTTGCTTATATTAATTTCATATATATATATATATATATATGCATCATTCTTCAAAAATTGTAACAATTGTATTTTAAACGTATTAATTATATTTATAAAAATTAGATTTTCGTTAAATAGTCCAAGATATATATTGTATGATATATATATATATATATATATATATATATATATATATATATATATATATTTAACAATTGTCTTAAATATTTAATGTATTACGAGTTATATTTATATATGTACACATCTATAATTGCTTTATATTTAATTAAATATTATTTAAATAATTATGTAATTATTTCAATTCATATTTATTTATCTAAACTAATAATAATGATTTCACCATAATAGTAACCCTAGAGTTTAATCGATCAATCAATAATCATTCTAATCACAACATCACTCAAATCATCAAAATCTTGAATTCATTAAAGTATGTTATATCATTTATAATTAATTCATATTAATATTATTTAAATAGGAATCCTTGACGGTATATCCCGGAGGGTTACTTTTCTCATCATCCTAATTCATTTATCGTTCATCCGATTAGGTGAGTAATCACTCACCTTTTTACTTATTTTAAATCATTTTGGGGACTTATGCCTATTTACAGTATTTATCTATTATCTAGTATTCAAAACCGCAACTGTTTAATCCTTGTGTGCATATCAGTTTATGTCTAACTTGCTGTTTGCTTACTTGCTTACGTGAAACGCATTCAGAGAGGTCCAACATATTCTCAGTCTAGTATGATCATATGACCGTCGTAGTGGCTGGCGTCCGACGCATTGACAATGGTTTCACCGAGACCTTATTTTTTTGTAACCAATGCCCATTCGCATGGCAACGGTTTAGCCCTTTCTTTATGGTTTGATTGATTGTTTTATATGCTATGGTTAACTATTTATTCTCACAGGAACAGGTTGCATATTACTTTATTTATTATATACTATTACTGTTGTGTCTTAAACTGGTGTTTTACTCACTCAACATGTGTTGTTGACAAAAATATATTTTATACGCATTTACTGGTTATCTGCTTGTTTGTTTTGCAAGATGAAGATCACGTGTGCATATCAGTTTATGTCTAACTTGTTTGTTTTACTCATTGGTAAGCTTGTTTGTTTTACTCATTGGTAACCAACTATTTATTCTCACTAATATATATATATATATTATATTTATATATGTAAGTATTTTAAATATAAATATATGTTATTTATAAACTTTAATTTATTAAAACCCGACACTAATATTAGTGATTTTTCGTCGTTGCACATCTTTATGAGTTTGCTTATATTAATTTCATATATATATATATATATATATATATATATATATATATATATATATGTATCATTCTTCAAAAATTGTAACAATTGTATTTTAAACGTGTTAATTATATTTATAAAAATTAGATTTTCGTTAAATAGTCCAAGATATATATTGTATGATAAATATATATATTATATATATTTTTAACAATTGTCTTAAATATTTAATGTATTACGAGTTATATTTATATATGTACGCATCTATAATTGCTTTATATTTAATTAAATATTATTTAAATAAATATATAATTATTTCAATTCATATTTATTTATTTAAACTAATAATAATGATTTCACCATAATAGTATCCCTAGAGTTTAATCGATCAATCAATAATCATTTTAATCACAACATAACTCAAATCATCAAAATATTGAATTCATTAAAGCATGTTATATCATTTATAATTAATTCATATTAATAATATTTAAATAGGAATCCTTGACGGTATATCCCGAAGGGTTACTTTTCTCATCATCCTTATTCATTTTTAGTTCATCCGATCAGGTGACTAATCACTTCCCTTTTTACTTATTTTAAATCCTTTTGGGGACTTATGCGTACTTACAGTATTTATCTATTATCTAGTATTCAAAGCCGCAACTGTTTAATCCTTGTGTGCATATCAGTGTATGTCTAACTTGCTATTTGCTTACTTGCTTACGTGAATCGCATTCAGAGAGGTCCAACATATTCTCAGTCTAGTATGATCATACGACCGTCGTAGTGGCCGGCGTCCGACGCATTGACAATGGTTTCACCGACACCTCATTTTTTGGTAACCAATGCCCATTCGCATGGCAACGGTTTAGCCCTTTCTTTATGGTTTGATTGATTGTTTTATATGCTATGGTTTAACTGTTTATTCTCACAGGAACACTTTGCATATTTCTTTATTTATTATATACTATTACTGTTGTGTTTTAAACTGGTGTTTTACTCACTCAACATGTGTTGTTGACAAAAATATACTTTATACGCATTTGCAGGTTATCAGCTTGGTTGTTTTGCAAGATGAAGATCACGTACAGATGCCTTTTAGGATAAAACTTAATTAATCATTGTTGTAATTTCTTTATACTTGATGCACTTAACCATAATTGTTTCATTTAAATAAACTAAATCGATATTGTCATTTATCAATTTGCATGATAGTACATTGAGAGTTGTAGACAATCAGCTCACGCCTCGGCATTTCCGCCGTAGGTTGGGGTGTGACAAGGTGGGCCCAAATTTAGTTAAAGAAAATGTTTTATTTAAATGTTGTATGTAGTGTGTAAGTGGTGAGGTGGAAACTAAAAATGGTAGGATATTTGTAAGATTGGAGATGAATTAAATGTTTTTAATAATTTGTAAGAATATAACATGACACCTAAGAACGTCTGAGGTCACTCATAGCATTGTGGATAGTCTAAGCCTTTTTACTAATTAACAAAACATTCGGTAAATAGTTTATCAACTGAATAACTCAACAATCTTAAAACGAATAAAACATAATAATATACACACCACTAAGCTCAAAGATTCAGTTTTATTTAGATCAATACAGATGATGAAAAGAAAGTTCACAAACCAAAAGTTTAACATGAGATGTATTTTTGCAAAGCTCTAGAATATATAATAAAACGTATACCTCGACAATCCTGAAGAAACGTGGATCGACTCACTGGTAGACGATCTACTTTCCTCGGGTGTGATTATACTTCTTCACCGATGGTTCTCTTGGATCTGGGTTCTTCCACCTACAAAATGAACAGCACCGTCAACTTACCCCTCAGAAAGGGACAGAGGGGTCCTCTTTGGGGTAACCCTCCGGCGTGAGAATAAGTATTTGTAGGAGAAGATAATAATGTGAGAGTAAGGAAATCTGGAGAGTATTGCTTAATAGCTGAATACTCTGTAACTGGATGTGATTGAGTGTAATTGAGTGTGTTACTGGCTGTAACTGTGTGTAATTGTGTAACTCCTTGTGGAGTTGATGCTGTATTTATAGTGCTAGGGTTTCCACTGATTGGGCTAAGACCCAATTAGGGTTTTGTTGGCCTCCTCCAATTGATTTGCGCCACGTGTCCTTGGGGACACCTGGTGCTTTTTCATTGGTTATAATCACGTGGTAGCACATGAGTTATGCTGAGTTGTCCACCTTTCATCTGGCAGCTGTCAACATCAGCATATTCTTATTCCTTAAAAAGATACCTTCTGGAAGGTTGTCTGACGTGCACAATCAAGGTTGCCCTAATCCTGATTTGGATAAGGACGAGGTTGATTATGTGCATGTGTGATATGCGCCTATCCTGAGGATGCGCGAGGTCTTCTCTTTATTCTCACGCGCAGATGTTTCATGCGCAGATGTGATGCACAAGCATGTGATATGCGCCACGCACGGATGCGCCACGCGCAGATGTGATATGCGTGAGCATGTGATGTGCGTGAGCATATGTGATGCGTGAGCATATGTGATGCCTGAGCATGTGTGATGCCTGAGCATCTGTGGTGCCTGAGCATATGTGATGCCTGAGCATGTAATGCATGAGCATATGTGATATGCGTGAGCATATGTGATATGCGCCATGCGCATAGGTTTTGGCTTTGTGCCTTCATAATATCTTGATTTCAAGTCTCTTGTCTGTATCTTGTGGGTTGACCCGCCTCGCTCGGTGTTGAGGCGGGTACATACCTCTTCAAGCCCCCCCAGTCTAATGTGTGTCTTGTCTCGCGCGAGCGAGGTAAGATAGATATTAGACTTAATAGTTTGCTCTTTTAATAGGGTTTTGTCTTTTTCTTCTTATTACTCGTCGTTGCGCGAAAATCTATCGTTTTGGTTGAAAACGAGTCGTCCCTGTACGTGATGGAGACGTGTCAGACTTTTCGTGTGCTCGAGGTGCTACAGTTGCCTTTCATGTCCCCTCACATAGTGTCAGGAACACGTGTCGCGCTCGCGTTGGTCCGTACCTGCGAGTGGTGGCGCGTGAACTCTGGTGGCAGCTGTATCGTTTCTTTTCGTGTCCCCTCACACAGTGTCAGGGACACGTGTCGCGCTCGCGTTGGCTTACACCTGCGAGTGGTGGCGCGTGGAGTCCGATCAGTATCAAATTTTTTCTCTCCTGGGCCTATAAAAGCCAGCCCTTAGAGGTTTATTCTTCATCTTCTTTGCTGTTTTATTCAAAGTTTTCCTTTGTTTCATTCTATTCCGATTACCTTTCTGCTTCCAGATCTCTGTTCTTCAGAAGCATCCTCCGTTCGTTTTTACACTTGTATGTCTGATAGTTCAGACCACACAATCTCCCCCAACAATCGCCGTGTTAAATCGCTAGTGATGTCTACATTGAAAAAGACCGGCAAGGGGAAGAAGGCTGCTGAGGCCTCATCGGAGGAGGTAGGGAGGACCAAGGCCGTGAAGAGGTGGAATGAAATCCCCTGCAAACTGAGGCAGACTGATCTAGACAGCCTTATCGCCTCTCAGGGTTTTCTCCCTGTGTTTGGCTGCATGTTGCCTGGGGCCGGGCAAACGGTGGCGGACCCGCCTACCGGCTATATATCCCTTTACTGCCATTTTTTCACCCACTGCAACCTTCGTCTCCCGATGACAAGGTTTGTGGGTGCGGTGCTTAGGTTTTATGGGATTCATATATCCCAAATCCATCCGTTTGGACTCGTGCGCATGACTCACTTTGAGTTCATGTGCAAATCTCAGCGCGAGGAGCCCACCCCTCGGCGCTTTCAGTTTTTTTATAAGCCCAAGATCCAAGATTCTTGGTTCTCATTTATTCCTCGCAGTCAGATGGTCAAGTGCTCCACTGTTTCATTCAAGAGCCTTCATGACTGGTCTGAGAGGTTTTTTTACATCAGGGCTGGTGTGATCCCCATCCGCATGACCATGCGCGCGATCTCTTCTGCGCCTGCGGATGTGGGTGTCTTCAAGAACCCAACTGGCGCCTGGGTTAAAAAGTTGACCGCCGAACCATCCCCCGCCAAGAAAATTTGTGAGGAGGCGCTGGTTGGGGTCGGTATGAGCAGGAGGTGGGCTAACAGCGCGACTGAGCCCGTTATCCAAGTTGACGGCTTGTGTAAGTTAATCTCATTGCTTTACTTCTGCGCGAATATAATTTGTTTTTCTGATATCATTTGACTTGTTTTGTGCAGTCAGCAAGGAGTATGTCCATGCCGCTTATGATGAGCACATGGAGGGTGACTCCGTCGCGCTGGGCGCTGGGGAGGTTGGCTTCCCCGATCGCTTCGATGACATGTTCATCCCTGTTGATCTGGGATTTCTGTTTGACAGCGATGCGCCTGGTAAGCCTTTGTACTTATGCATTTGCCTTTATAATACCAAATTTGGCTAACACTTCTGTTGCATGTATTGTAGATGCGCTCGAAAACTACGAGCTGGAGCTCGCGGAAGAGGAGGAGGAAGAGGAGCCGCCCCAACTAAAGCGTAAAGCTAAGGGGAAAACTGGCGCAGGGGCCAGTAAGAAGCAGAAGAAAGATGATGCCCCTGCTGTTCAGGATCCTCCTACTCAGGCGAAGGGACCTGAGAAAACCCATGTGTTTACCACCAAGTTTTCCCTGTCTTCCCTGCCTCAAAAAATGGGCAGACCTCCTGTCCACTTGAGGTATGGTGCCACTACCTCCTCCCTTCGCGCGGCGGAAAAGGGAAGCGGCGTTGCGCCTTCGACAGGTATACTTTGCTTTATCCTTTATGGTTCTATGAGCGCGATTCTGATAGAGTTACTAATGAATCTTTGCTCACTCAAATGTTTGTAGAGCCGGCGACGTTGGTGGATCAACCCCAGGCGCAACAAGGTGCCGCGCATGCGCCGGAGGTCGCTTCGAAGTCCCCTGTTTTACCCTCGAAAAAGGGTAGAATGGACTTCATGGCGATGTTTGACTCGCGAACGGAGTTGCGCCAAGGTATGTATTGCGCTTTTATTTTCTGTCTTTTTTCTTTTAGATCAAGTCATGAACCATTTCTTTTTGTTGATTTTTTATAGGGGTCATTGCTGGCGTACAAGCTGCTGGCGGCACTCCTGGCGCCGGTGCCAGCGCCGCTGGTTCTGCTCCTGCTCCTGCAAGCGCTGAATCTCCTCTCATCGAGATTACTAAGGAGCAGGAGGCCGTTTTACGCGCCGATCTGGCGGCGTCGAGACCTCCCTCACCTCCTCCTGCGCACAGCCCTCCTCGCGAGACTGATTTTGATTCTAGGTCGCAGGAGAAAAGGCCTATTTCAGAGGAGGATGAGGAGGTTCATGCTGAAGACTCCGACGGCGGCCGCGCCAGCCCTGCAGCGCCACGAGGTTTCGCGTCGCCGTCTTCTCGTGGGCCTGCCGCTGACTTTTCTGCTTCGTCCCCGCAGGTATAAGTTTGTTTTTTCTCCGCTGCGCGAACTTTCATATTAGTTTTTGATGACTTAGATCATTACTTTGTGTTTGCTGGAAGCCGATCACATCTACCGCCCGAGATGGAACATTACTGAGGACAGCTCATTTCAGTCCATGGGTGTGTGTGAGGACTTCTGGGCTCATTCTGTGCCTCCAGCTGAAAGGAGGTTTCAGGAGGCCCGCGCTCGCGATGACTTGCTTAAAGATCATCTGTTTGCTGGGTCGGCTTTCTTTGCTGCCTCCCAAGAGCTTCGCTATGATTACGTAAAGGTACGTGATGCTCTTGCGGAAGCCAAGCAAGAGGCTAAAGTATCTGCTTGGCATCTTTCTGATGCTCGAGAGAGAGCTGAGAAGCTCCAAGCAGAGCTCAGTGAGAACAGGGCAAGTGCCAACACCGCCTTTGTGAAGCGCGGGCATGAGCTCCAGGCTGCACGGGAGAAGCTTCAGGCAGCCGAGGCGGACGCGGCCAAGTACGCGCGTAGAGTGCGCGACTTGGAGCTGGACGCGGAGGCGCGTGACCAAGCTCTTGTCCAGTCTATCGCTGGAGAGTGAGGTTGCGCGCCTGAAGAGGGAGCTGGCGGCCGCGCAGGCCGAAAAAGACGAAGCCTTGGCGATGGCAGCGTCTAGCCAGGAAGCACTCGATCTTGCGTGAGCGGAAAAAGAAGAAGTCCTGGCGGCAGCAGCGTCCGACAAAGAGGAGCTGAAACAGACTAAGGAAACTGTTGAGTTATTAAACTCTCAGATTCCTGCCCACGAGACGTCTGTTACTGGCCTCGCGCAGGATTGCCAATGGCTAATCTCACAGGGCATGACTCGTTGCGCTTACGCGATGAAATACTCAGACGAGTTTCAGGCCCTTGTGATGGACTGCAACGCTGCCCGCGCGCTTGGTGGGTCGAGCTGAAGGGTTTACGGATGGCTATGAATATGGCATGCTGAAGAAGAACCCATCCGATTACCCTTATCAGAGCGACGTTGCCTGCGCGGACATGGCCGCGATGGGGGAGAAGTATTTGAATACTCCCATTCCCGTCCTTGCGCAGGTATTTTAACTTTAATGAGATTACCTTGACTTATTTTCCAAGTCTTTTTGTACTCATATTTTTCCTTATGATTTGCAGATATCCGCGCTTGCTGACCAGCCCGATCTTGGCGCGCTAAAGAATTTACTTGATGAGTGCGAAGGGGCTGGCGGCGGCGATGATGACGCGGGGGATGTTGCCCCTGCTAGCGGCTCTGGCGTGGCCAAAGGATCCGCTCCTGACACTATTGTGATAGAAGACTCCATTCAGGATGAACAACTTGACTATGGTCAGTTTGGAGATGATGAGGAGCGAGCTGCGCCAGATGCTGAGGGCGGTGATGAGGATGATGAAGAGGCTGAAGTCGACGTGGAGACCTGAGAAGCCCTTCATGTTTTTTTATTTTTATTTGTAATTTGTATCTCATCATCTTGTAAACTTGTAAATTTCAATGCTTTGGAATGAAATTTTGTTTTTCCCTTCTTCGCATCTTGCGCATTCCCTATTCATCTCTTTATATCGCATGTTTGCTTGTTGAAAATAAGATATGCTTGCACGTTGAAATAAGAACAAGGTTGATAGGAAATTATTATACTTAACCCTTGTCATATTGTAAGTGATTTTGCCATATCTTGATTATGTTGACACGTGCGTTGGCGTTTTCATTATTCCTTTTTTGCGCGACGTTATCGCGCATGGAATTATGAGTTTTTTAGCCTCTACGTGTCAATATGTGTTACTCAGATATCCATTACAATTTCATGCGCGACCTCGACCTGAGACCTTAACAACTATGTTTTGGCATTCGCTTTGCCTTAGTTGTGCTTAGGTATTTTTATGGTCAGTCTGCGCAGCATGTAGGATGGATGTTGTAAGTGATTTGAGCTAAGGCTCACATTATTGGGCTAAGGCCCTGAGCTAAGGCTCATATTATTGGGCTAAGGCCCTGACGTTTTAGAGTTAAGACTCATTAACGCGGTTGAGCTTGAAGCTCGCGCATGTATGTTTTACTTCGTTTTATTTCGTTTTGATGTCAATACAATGTTATCATATTGCTCAAAATTAATAAAGGGAAGTGTGAAACATGTATGCAAAGGGTAATAGAATTAGGCTAAGGCCCTGACGTTTTAGAGTTAAGACTCGTTAACGCGTTTGAGCTTGAAGCTCGCGCATGTATGTTTTACTTCGTTTTTATTTCGTTTTGATGTCAATACAATGTTGTCATATTGCTCAAAATTAATAAAGGGAAGTGTGAAACATGTATGCAAAAGGTAATAGAATCCACATTAAGAGAAGATAGCGCGTATCATTATTCATAATGGCTTAAAAAGCCTTGATTACAAACTTGACATTTTTTTTTACATGAAACATTTTCTAAGCTGTGCCGCGTTCCATGCGCGCGGGATCTTCTTTCCATTCAAATCTTTTAAAGCGTATGCGCCTTTTCCCAATTCTTCCGAGACTTGATAAGGTCCCTCCCAATTGGGGGACATTTTTCCCGGGGGTATCGCGCGGCTAGCTTCATTGTTTCGAAGGACAAAATCATTTTTTTTGAAGTGGCATTCTTTCACACGCTGGTTGTAATATTTTTCCAGTTTTTTCTTGTATTTGGCTTCACTGATGATAGCTGCCTCTCTGCGCCCTTCAAGTAAGTTGAGATCCAACCTTCTTTCGCGCTCGTTATCAATCTTGCTCATCATGAGCACTCTATGGGATGGGCATCCAATTTCTGCTGGAATCATTGCCTCCGTTCCATAGGTTAGGCTGAACGGGGACTCGCCATTGCTGGTTTTGCTTAATGTCCTGTGCGCCCACAGGACATTAGGTAGCTCTTCGACCCAAGAATGGGATTCTCCCTCTAACCTTTTCTTCAGCCCATTCAGCAAGCTTTGGTTCGCGCGTTCCACTTGTCCATTCCCCTGAGGGTGATAAACTGAAGTGAAAATTTGGTTGATGCGCAATTCCTTGAGCCAATTGGATATCTTCCTGTCAGTGAATTGTTTGCCATTATCGCTCACAATTTCCATGGGCAAGCCAAAACGGCATATGATGTGGCTCCAGATAAACTGCTTCATCGCTTCGGCTGTGATTTTTGCTAGTGGCTTGGCTTCAACCCATTTTGTAAAATAGTCTACTGCCACTACCAAAAATTTTACTCGTCCAGGCGCTTGCGGTAGGGGACCCACAATATCGATTGCCCATTTGTGGAAAGGCCATGCGGAGGTCACCGGAATCAAGTTGTTCTTTGGCCGCATGGTGTTTGGCGCATAGCTCTGACATGCTTTGCATTTTTGGATCTCTTTTAAAGCATCCAAGTACATGCCTGGCCAATAGTAGCCTGCGCTCATTGCCTTGGCAACCACCATGCGCGGGCCAGCATGAATTCCACAGATTCCTTCGTGTATCTCTCTGATCACATAGCTTGCTTCCTCAGCATCTAGGCATTTCATGAGCGGTCCCAGATAAGAGCGTCGATATAATGTACCATCAAGCAGTTCATTGTTCTGCGACTTGTGTCTTATCTTCCTTGCCTGTGCGCGATCGTCCGGTACTTTTCCCTCCTTCAAGAATTCCATTACTGGAGTTATCCATGATGAAGGGGTTGTATGAGTTACAAGGACAGACTTCGCTCCCACCGACGGGTTGCTCATTACTTCTACCCTGACATCTTTGCCAAAGTGATCGAAGCTGGTTGATGCCATCTTGCTCAGCGCGTCAGCAGATTTGTTTTCACTGCGCGGAATATGAATGATTCTGAAGCAGTCAGATTGCTCGATGAGCTTTTTCGCCTGCTCTAGATACAGAGGCATGGTGTTCTCCTTGGCATCATAAAGGCCATTGACCTGTGCTGCTACCAAGTATGAATCAACATGGGCCTCTAGCTTTTTTACTCCAAATTTGTGCGCGATGCGCAAGCCAGCCAGCAGGGCTTCATACTCAGCTTCGTTGTTGGTGCTCTTGAAGTCCAACCTGATGGCGTAAGTATATTCCTGCTTCTCTGGATCCACCAGCTTGAGGCATGCGCCGGATCCTTCGTTGTTTGAAGCTCCGTCGGTGAATAATCTCCACACATTTTCTTCATCATTGGCTCGCTGAGGGTCTACCTCGCGCTGAGCCTCTTCAATTCTTCCTTCGGGGACTTCTACGATGAAATCAGCTAAAACTTGCCCCTTTATTGCTAGACGGGGCTTATAGGCGATCGTGTGCTCGCCTAATTCCAGCGCCCATTTTGTCAGCCTTCCTGAGAGCGCGGGGCGCCGCAAGACTTGCTGGATGTTGTAACCAGTCAGAACTTCAATGGGATGATCATTGAAATATCTATGAAGCTTGCGCGACGCGTGTGTTAGTGACAAAACTAACTTTTCCATGATGGAGTAGCGCGTCTCAGGATCTGTCAGCACCCGACTCACATAGTATATTGGCGTTTGGATTCCCTTGCGATCCACCAACAATACTGCGCCGATGGCGCGCTCTCCTGCTGATAGGTACAATGTCAAAATTTCACCAGAAAGTGGAGCTGTGAGCGCGGGAAAATTTATCAAACATTCTTTTATCTCACTGAAAGCTTGCTCGGCCTCAGGAGTCCATTTGAACTGGCTTTTCTTTAAGCAGTTTCTCAATGTATTGACAAATGGGGTAGATTTGCTTGCATGGTTCGCTAGGAACCTGTTGATTGATACCAATCTACCATTCAGCTTCTGAACTTCTTTCATGGTGGATGGCGAGGGCATGTCAAGGATGGCTTCCACCTTTTCTGGGTTCACCATGAAACCATCCTTGGTGACCATTACACCTAGAAATTTTCCCTCTTGTACGCCGAAAGTGCATTTGCTCGGATTGAGCTTCATGTTAACTTCCTTTAGGCGCCCAAGGGTTTCCTCGATGTCTTTGAGCATCTGTTTTTCCTCCCTGCTTTTGATCACCAAATCATCCACATAGACTTCTAGGTTTCTTCCAATTTGCTCGTTGAAAACGGCATCCATAAGTCTTTGGTAGGTGGCGCCCGCATTCTTCAAACCAAAGGGCATTTTTGTGTAACAAAAAACACCCTTGTCAGTTCTGAAGGCGGTCTTGTCCTCATCTTGTGGTGCCATTTGAATCTGGTGATAGCCCTTGTAGGCATCCAGGAAACATTTGAGCTTGAATGGCGCCACGGAGTCCACCTTTGCGTCGATGTTTGGGAGGGGGTAACAATCTTTTGGGCACGCTTTGTTGAGGTCTTTGAAGTCAATGCACATCCTCCACGACCCGTTACTTTTCTTTACCATCACAGGATTGGCTACCCACGTCTGGTATCGTATCGGGCGGATGATGTTTGCGCGCAGTAAATCCTCAACCTGCTCATTCATGGCCCTCGCTTTCTCATCCCCCATGACTCTCTTCTTTTGAGCAATTGGCTCTACAGACTTGAACGTGTTGAGAGAATGTTGTGCCAGGTCTCGCGGAACCCCAGTCATATCAGAGTGTTGCCACGCGAAGACCGACATATATGCTGTGAGCAATCTTTTCATTCTCAACCTCGTGTCGTCTGATATCGTTGCGCCAATTGTGATTTTCTGCTCCGGGAATTTTGGGTTGAGAATCCATTCCTCTGGCGCGTTGTCTGCCATTGGAAGTTTCATTCTCCCCTCCCGCGGAGTACTTGTCACTGCACACAAATGATCCCGGTATACAAAAGTTACACCTGTTGGTGTTGGGAACCCCAACGCGCCGTGCGCTGGCGACGGTATGGCGTTGAATTGAGCAATCGTTTCCCTACCCAAGATCATATTGTGGCAAGAAGTGGTGGGCAAGACCAGGAAGTTAACAACTTCGGCTCGCTTGTGTTTCTCATCCCCCATGGTTAGTTCAAATTGTATTTGACCTAGGGGATGAATGATTTCATTTGAAACACCAGAGATTGGTGCATTCACAATTTCAAGCCTTGCTTGGTCTGCCGGATCCAGTTTCCTGAAACATTGCTCATACATGATGTCTGATTCGCTGCCAGTGTCCACCAGGACTTTTGACACTTCATAATGAGCAATGTGTGTAGTGATGACAAGAGGACTGCTGATGGAAGGGCCTCCCCTGATTCTTGGGAAGATGACTTGTTGCTCGCGCCAATCTCCTTGGATTTGCGCGCTTCTCTTTCTTGATATTTGCCCTTGCCTTCCTCCCTCGGCTACACAGATTCTTTTGTACTTTTTGCTGGCTGAGGCTCCTCCTGATTGTTCATTTTCTGGTCTTGAGTTTTTTACCAGGTGAGCCAGCTTGCCTGATTTCACATCTTTTTCAATTGCATCCTTCAAGTGGTGGCATGCATCAGTGTTGTGTCATGTGGACTTGTGAAACTCACAGTACTTGCCACTGTCTGATGGTCCCTTGTAGTGTAGTGGCTTGGGGCTTTTGAATTGGACATTCTCAGTGCTTAACACCTGTGAAGGCGTTTTAGTGAGGGGAGTCCATATTCTTGGCAGAGGTCTGTTAGGATCTCTGCCGCCTTCCCTCTTTGTCACCCTCCCCGCGATTACGAACGTCTTTTTGGGGCTGGGGTGAGCTTGGTTGCGCCTGCTTTTCTGCGGAAGAAAAACTGGTTGGTTGCAACCTAGACCATACAGAGTTCTGTTTGCCCCTTTTTTCGTTGCTGCGCGGTGACTCAGCTTGATGCGCTCTTTCTCTTGCCCTATCTTGGGCAATTTGTTTTTCATTTCTCGCGAAGACTCGCGATGCTTCCATTAGTTTGGCCCAAGTGGTGGGCATGCCATCTCTGCTTACGAGAGCTCGGCGGAGTTGATCACTGCGCGCGCCTTGTATAAAGGCCACGCGCAGGAGTTGCTCAGTTATACCTCCGATTGCCAGAGACTCCTGATTGAAACGTGTTATGTAGTCTTCAATCGTTTCATCATTCCTGCGCACGCAGTGCATGATGTCATCAGGGTCGCGCGTGTGTCTGCGCTGCTGTACGAAGTGGGCTTGGAACTTTTCCAATAGTTCCTCGAACCCATCGATTTGCCCAGTCGGCAAGCTCTCGAACCAGACACGCGCCGCGCCCGTTAGGCAGCGAGCAAACATGTGACACCATGATGGTCCCTTATAATGCACAGCTAGTCGCGAAAGGTTTTACTCAAACTCAAGGTGTTGACTACGATGAAACCTTCTCGACCGTTGCTATGACTAAGTCAATAAGGATATTACTTGCCATAGCCGTGTACTATAACTACGAGATATGGCAAATGGATGTCAAAACCGCTTTTTTTAATGGACATCTTTTTGAAGATGTTTATATGGTTTAACCTGAAGGTTTTGTCAATCCTAAATATCCTAATAGGGTTTGCAAATTGAACAACTCCATTTATAGACTTAAGCAAGCATCTCGAAGCTGGAATCTTCACTTTGATGAGAAAATCAAAGAGTTTGGTTTTGTCAAAAATGAAGATGAGCCTTGTGTTTACAGAAAGGCTAGTGGGAGCACTATATCATTCCTCATCTTGTATGTGGATGATATACTGATCAATGGAAACAACATTCCTATGCTTAAGGAAGTTAAGCACTGGTTGGAATCTTGTTTTGCAATGAAAGATCTTGGAGAAGCCGCATATATTCTGGGAATAAAGATCTATAGAGATAGATCCAAGCGGATTCTAGGGCTAAGTCAAAGTACTTACATAGACAAAGTAATGGCACGCTTCTCAATGGAAAACTCCAAGAAAGGAGCTGTTCCAATGACTAAAGGAACCGTGTTAAGCAAATCGCAATCTCCGACAACAGACATTGAATCTAAGCATATGCAAGCTATTCCATATGCTTATGCGGTTGGCTCTATCATGTATGTTATGTTATGTACTAGACCAGACGTCTCGTATGCCTTGAGCATGACCAGTCGTTTTCAACAGAGTCCTGGCATTGCCCATTGGACTGCTTTAAAGAATATTCTAAGGTACTTGAATAGGACCAAAGATATGTTCTTGGTGTTTGGGGGAGTGGAAGAGGAGCTCATTGTAAGGTATTACACTGATGCTAGCTTCCAGACTGACCGAGATGATTCTCGCTCACAGTCAGGTTTCGTTTTCACTCTCAATGGAGGAACTATTTATTGGAAGAGCTCCAAACAGAGTGTAGTGGCGGATTCTACCACCGAATCCGAATATATAGCTGCATCGGATGCTGCTAAAGAGGCTGCTTGGATGAAGAAGTTCATCACCGATTTCGATGTGGTTCCGAGTATTCGCAAACCAATCGAGGTGTTCTGTGATAACACAGGTGCTATTGCTCAGGCCAAAGAGCCCAGATCTCATCACAGAGCCAAGCACATTCTAAGGAAGTTCCACCTCAAACGGGAGATACTGGAACGAGGTGACATCATAATAAGCAAAGTAGACACATATCAAAACCTAGCAGACCCGTTCACTAAGCCGATGACTCAGGACAAGCATGACCAACACAGGGATGCTATCGGTTTTAGATTAGCTAGTAATTTGTTTTGATTTGGTATTTGGATGTATGAGCATTTAAACAGTTATGCTTTTGAGTTCACTTTTGATTTAATGGTTAAATGCAAACGTTGAATATTATAACTGTGTTCATTTCCATGAATATTGTATTATCCGTAGTCGGTTAGACTCGTGGGAGCGATTCTGAATTAAGACTATTCTGACTTTGGACTCAAAGGGTTGACTTCCAAACTCACAGACCTCATTATGAATGACGTTGGATCTAACTCGCATCAAATAATCTTCATGGATCTTAGTCATTAGATGTATTTGATATTGGTATACTCATTTAGTATCCTTAAACCTAAAATACATATTAGAACTTTCGTTTACTAAAGGTATTATTTGATCAGTGTCAACCGCTGTCGCGTAACTGCCAGTCATAAAGGCATTGGTTGGGAGTATTCTGAAGTTGAGTGGGAGTTGTATGTAATCAAGATGGGATTCCGTACTCTTACATGTTATGTAACAGTTAGACATCTTGGCGCCTTCGTTGATTCAAACTGGTAAAGTGTGAGGCCTCACCCAAACTTACTGTGTGTTTGATTGGACCACTTTGACTCGAGAACGAAAACGATAATGGTTGAACGCCGTATGAGATTGATCTGATCCATGTCTCATCGTTCAATTGGTGTCTTATGCGGAAAGGATAGATGACAACGATTACTATATTTTCATTATCTTGCAATAGTGTATTCCAAGATCCTTTGGTTAATGCATTTAAAATGTCATAACCTGTTGGAGGTAGCCATATGTAGCTAGAGCACCGCTGATTTTCAGCATTGAGAAACTTAACCGAATCCGTCCAAGTGGGAGACTGTTGGAAATATGGACCGGTCCGCTTAAGTCAACGCGGCCGATCGGGTTATGACCCGTAAGAGTTACATCTTGGGCCACGAACATAAAATCCGCTTAAATTAGTTAACTGGTATTGACGAGTAATTAACGGGATTATTATTTATACTATTTATAAATAATAATCTCCTAGAGTTTATTTATGGGATAAGTAAACATGGACCGGACTTTTAAACGACTTACACTTTTGGGCTTGATTAATATTAATTAGCTATGATTATTATATGATAATAATCATTAATGAATATATTTTTAATCAAAGGAATGAGCAGGCCCATATCCTCTATCGTTTCTTAAATTAATCTCCAAAGGGTTTGGAGAATAATGCAAGGCAGCCGCAACGCAAAACCAATTTCAATATATATTGGTTTTCACTGTAACCAAACAGAGCCATCGTCGCCGCCTCCATAAGCCGCCGACCGACACCGCGTAGCTTCGCAAGCCGATTGCTGCTGTCGCCGAACCTATTCGCCGCCACCGCAAGCCAGGTTGTCTCGGTTCGTCACATAGCAACGTTCGTTGAACCTCGGTGTCTCAACCGGTTAATCATTAACCGAGGTAAACTTAAATATTGTCGGTTTAGATTTATGTTTCTTTCGTTGTTTCGTATCGTACTCGTATCGTGTGTAACCGGATCCTGTACGGTTCCGTTAAATGGTGATTACTCGTTTTTATATTCCGTTGCGTATTCATATATTAAGGTGATTAATAATTATGAAACTAATTTTATTAAACCAGGTTTAATTGTTAAACCGTTGACTGATCACCACTAGAACCCAGCATTTATGTGAGCTTCATCACATATAATTAGCCAATTTACGTGTCGAGTTTCTAGCGTGTCATCATGCTATTGTACAAAGAACATCATGCATAATGCGTTTTGACATGAAGATCTTCAGGTGATCGACATCTTGGCACACTTGCCATATCTGGATACTTAACTAATAATATGGTTGAAGGTATTCCAAGGAGGGAATAAACTCTTTATTTGGTCAAAATTAGTTTATGAGTGTACGTGTGTGGGTTTGAGGAGGTTGACGGGAAGGCGAGAGAGAGAGATCGAGAAAAAACTAGAAATCCATCAAAATGAAAGGGTTTTGTTGCATTCACGACCCTCCTTAATGAATATTTAGCTCGATAAGTAAAATCCTAACCTAAAACCTAGTTCTGGGGTCCGAGTGAAGGTGAAAACATGAGTAAAATTTTAGGGATTTAATAATATATGTTTGGGTATGGATGTATTAGTATGAATGTTGTGGTCAAAGTTTATAAAACTCCATATGATGAACCTTTGGCAAAAATTTGTTTAGATGAATAAAAATGAGAAGAAATGGTTAAAAACATCTTTAAATAGTTAAAGATGATAAATAAGTCCAACTGTTTATAACTTGGATAATGTGTTTTGGTAACATTTCAATAAAAAGTTAATTAATTGACTTAAAGTTTCAAACAATATTAATGTTGAATTAGAATCGTTTAATGTAAATGTAAGTTTTGCAAGACATAGGTTCAAGGATATTGGCAATGACACCCGGTCTTCATGAGAAACCCGAAACCGGAAATATCTGAGATGGGTAATACATGTTCCATTAGGGTATGGGACTGAGTTGAGATTACTTTCGAGAATTTTGTGGGTTTGGGACATGTAAGAGATTTGTAGTATGTCCGATTATCTGACCCAATTACCCAATAACATAGCCTCATTTACTCGATGATATACACGAGTAACCCAACACATAGTAACCCGATTATATACATTGTTCAGTCGTGCTTGCTTTTCGCTGACGATATTGTGCTAGTTACGGAGAGTAAACAAAGTCTAAATGTAAAGTTAGAGGAGTTGCGACTAGCATTAAAGATAAAAGGTTTAAGGATTAGTTTATTTAAGGTTGAGTACTTGTACTGTGACTTTAGTGGAGTAGGCAACGCCGAGGAGACTCAAATCATCATATTGATTGTTTGTTCAAAGGGATGGGAGATAGATAGTGACGTAACTCACCGCATCCAGGAGGGATGATGTAGATGGAGAGCAGCCACTAGAATTTTTTGTGTGATGTGCTAAAAACAGTCAATTAAATATTAACTAAATTAAACAAGTAATAAAAACTAGACCTAAGACTTAACTACACAAAACACCGGCAAGTGAACCGGTCAATTGTACTAAAGCTAAGTAAGTCCGGAATATCGAACCCACAGGACTCTATTAATTACGTAAATTAACTAATTAGACTCGAATTACGACACGACTAATTATTATTAATGTTTTAAGGGGGGTTTTTAAACTAATATTAAACTAAGAAAGTAAATAAACAAGTAAACTAGAAACAAGCAATAAATCACAAGATCGAAACCAATAAGAGAAGGAATCTACCTAGGTAAGAATCCCATGCATCAACAATCATCAAGCAATGGACAACTAACATGATATGGAAACTGATTTCTAAACATATTCATCTAACAAACCATAGAGGACCCTTGACCGAATCAAACGAAATCCCAAAGACTAATTATCAGATTATTAAGTAATCAGTTGGATTGATTTCCTCAAAGTCATCAATTATGGGTTAATTAATAGTATCTAAAGCAAGTAATCTCACAAAACACTGAACCCTAGATAACTTGATAAACTTATCATGCCATCATGAACAAGGATCAACACAATAACCAAGCAAGAATACTGTCACTAATCTAACCTAGAATGCGATTGACCAAGACACATGAACAACTCCTCACCTCACCGCTATTGGAATTTAGCAGAACATTTAAAATCCTAACCAGCTATCAACAAGCTTCTATGATCTAATAGGCTTATTCAATCACAATAATCAAAACACCAAGTAAAGATTAAACATAAACCCTAAATCTAAAGAACAAAATCAAGAGATAAAAGATCTATGTGAAGCAATAGTTAACAATAAATCAAGATAACAAACACTCATATGCATCATAAAAACAAAATCAAGTCTTTTACTATTAATATAACGAAACCATAATAAAAACAATCGTCCAAAGCAAGAATCAAGCGTCAAACATGTTCATCAAACCTAGGTAGACATGAAGTCTAGCCTACAATCATTCTTAAAAATAATCCCAAACAAGTATTAAACACAAAGAAGAAAGACATGATAGAAACAATGAACAAGGAATGAAAGTTACAACAATAAAACCCTTGGTGATTGATCATTGAACACCTCCTTGAAAGACTTCTTGATCCTCTTTGTGACATTCGTCAATTTCAGGTCACTTTTGTTATGTAAACCCGACCCGTTTGTAACCCGAAAATTTCAAATATATAAAATATTGGATCTTGTCATTTAAAATATATAAAATATATAAAATATTGGATTTTTATATTATGCATTGTTTGACCATTTAAACATACCCATTTTTATGAAAACCATAAAAGAATCTTATACCCAACCCTTCACTCCTTCCCTATATATACACCCATCTTCTTTAATTTTACTCTTGCTACATCTCCAAATTCTCTCTCAAAAGTCTATAGATTCAAGGTTGTTATTTTTAGTGTTCTTGAAGGTTTGACTTCCAAATGTCAAACCAAGCTTCACCTTTCAATCTATTTAGCTTATGTAGTCTTATTAATACTTGTTATGGTGGAACAACATATATATAATACACACCCCTTTTTACCTTTGGCAGTTGCTTCTCCGACTCCGGTTGGTTAAGCTTCGGACTTCGTAAGGCAAGGCTTCATGTAGGACTTTCGTGGTCCTTGATATATATACACTTATATAACTTGTTGCACATATTAATCTTGTTTAAATTATGCTCTTTTTAGTTTGTTTGTCATATTTATGAAGTTCCATGGTGGGGGTTTGTAGAGACTAACCTCGGTTTAACCGTAAATAGTTCAAACCGTGAACCGAACTTTTGCTTACTAGTTTTGTTAAAATAGTTGTTTAAAGATGTTTAATGTTAGATTTGAGTTTCAAAAATCATTTTTACAAGTTATTTGATATTAAGCATGTGGAATCTATCTAAGAACTCGTCGGGAGATGGAAACCGAACCAAACCGAAACTTTTGCTTAAAAGAATTGTTGTTAACTTTTTAGTTGTAAAACTTAAATATTTTTCATTTATAAATTATTATACAAGATCAATGATATTTGGGCATGTGGAAACCATCAAGGAACATATTGTGAGATGGAAAACGAACCAATCTGATTTTTACTCGCTTACGACACATAAGTGTGTTTTTAGCTATCAAGACTTGTATATTTCTCTAAAAATAGTTTACAAAATGATTTTAATTATTTTCTTAAGTACTTGGAAATGTTGGATCCAACTTGATCTCATAACATAGTTTGGACCGGCAAAACCGAATAATCGCTTAACGTACGTTGTTAGTTCTAAAACCATAGATCTACATACTTGGTTAAGTCTTATAAAGTTTTATTGAGTTATCTCATAACATTCATTATTTTGGAAAGTTGACTTTGGGTTTGACCAATTATCAAGACCCGAACCAACAACCCGAACACTCGTTAAAGACCCGTTTTAGTATCTTTGTCCCAAAGGAACTTGCATTTAACATTTTCTCACCTTATTACTTAACATATGTTAAGTAAATATTAAGGTTAGATACTTTAACCCGGTTTTGAGCAAACTTGCATTTTTAAAGGGTTATTATTATAAATTCTTAAATATTTACATTATGTACCTTGAACTTTAATTGTTTACTTTTTGCAACAATTATTTTAGTAAAAGATCTTCAAGACAACATTTCTAAATCCAAGACTTTCTTTTATTTAGGCTTCATACGTTAAACTCGTCGTTCCAACAAATCTCCAAAAAAATTAATCGTTCAAGTTTATTACTTGAACGTGAGTAACTTCATACCCCGTTTTCTATCTTTTGTTTTGGGGGTGACATTTCATCTTATCTAAGCTAAATGTTTTATACTTGGGTCTTAAATCACAAACGTTGTTGTATACTTTACTTGAAAAATTGCTCGATTTGGTGTTCTATGCTTATTTGTCTATGTGTTTATCGCTTTTGGATGGTGAAACTATAAATCCTAGACCATTTGGCAACCTCTCATGGCAAGGTGTCGTTAACGTAATGCAATTAACGATAACTATAAAATCCTAAACTATTTGGCATCCCCTTATAGTTGGGTGTCGCTAACTTGTTAGCGATAACTATTTTATCCAAGTTTATAGCTCTTATTTATTGTTTCGTATACTAGTTTTCTGGCTTTTCTTACTATATACTATTGTTTCTCAAACTTATGAATTGCTCACCAACCTTTGTGTTGACAAACTTTATTTTATGAAATGTTACAGGTATACATCTCGGTTGATTCGATGCTTATGGTGAAAACGAATGTCAAGACCTTTAAGTTATTAGCAAAAATAAACAATATTTTATTTGCTATATTTTGTTATATTTTGTATTGACTATCTCTTGAATATTGTTATGTGACATTTTCGATGTTGTGAAATGATATGAGTTTGTTAAATATTGTCGCTTTAATTAGTGTCATGCGCTTATGGGCAATCGTTACACCTCGGCATGTTCCGCCGCCTTTGGTCGTGTGTGACACTCTTTGATTCCTAGCTTCAAAAAACCTTCAAACCCTTGGTTTTTCTCTCAAAATAGGCTGCCCAAAGTTATATCCCCGTCTAGGTTTGCAATATTATCTTTATATAATACGAACTGGGCTTGTTTTGCAAAGTTTGGGCTGAACAGAATGGCTAGGCGTCGCGCGACCGGCCTTGGCCTCCCTGGTCGCGCGGTGCGACGTGTCTGGCTATGGGGGCTATGAATTTTCTTTTTATTTTATTATATAACTTGTAAAATCTTGTGTAATTCTTTCCTTGAACTCCAAGCAATGATTGGAACCTTCTAGAACTTGTTTTCCTTGACTCACAAGCCACCATCTATATGAAAACAAATCAAAACACTAAGTGAAGTAATCATGTAACCATTGATAAGCAAAAACAAACATAGACTTCACATGAAATGATAGAAAGAATTAGAGTTTAACATGCATGACACCAAAAGATTTAAAACACGATAGATATCAAATAACTTGACTCAAAGCCCAAATTAATAAAAGATTAACAAAACACGAACTAAACCGAACTCAAAACCTTAAATACACATAATTTTACAAGGGATTCGAGATGTATAAATAGATGTATATTAGTGTGATATAAGGTTTCCAACTAAAGCCATTAAACATGTTAGGTTATATGGGCCTTACTGTTGGGCCATTAAGGCAAGTTAAGCATGCAAGATGGAGGTAGTATAGATGAAGATGCTAAGGTGGATGTATGAAAACACAAGGCTAAACCGAATAAAAAATGAGGTTTTTAGGGAAAGGTTGAGAGTAGTTAGTATATCAAATAAGCTAAAAGAGGGGAGATTGGGATGACAGAGTCTGTCAGAGCGGTGGAAACTCTCACTATGGAGGGGAGAAGGAGTAGAGGCATAGCTAAACAGACTTAGGACGAGCGGATTAGGCAAGATCGCATATGTAACACCACAATATACAGCGAAATATGTTTGGGCGATACGATTGTTTATGCATGTAATACCATTTATAGCGTCAATATATTACCTTCATATTATTACAAATAATATCACATTACATTGATCGAAATCAAACAACAACAAATAATTCAACAGATTCTATCTATGTTTATTAAAATACCTTAAAGGTATAACTAAGTTTTCTTCGCTTCATCGAGTAACTTTACCAACAAAATTGCAAAAAATAGTATTTTTCAACACAAGGTTGGTGAACAATCATAGGGTTTGTATATTTGTAATAATGAGATAAAAACAGTGAAAATATCATAATGACATCAATCAACTATAAATGTAAATGCGAGTAATGTAATGAAAACCTATCTTCACCCCTAACATGTAGTCAGTGTACAAGGAAGCACATGTAGTCATCCAAACTATCCCACTTGAGTTCATGTTCGTATTTGCGTTTGCGTAATCAACAATCAATCATGTAAGCAAGTAGTCAAGTAAAAAGTAAGCATGCAAGCACAGATGAAATCAATAAAGATGATATAAGTATGGATCGTGTTTGTGATGTAGATGTACAAAGAAATAGTCGAGTTGAAATAGGTATAATGCTACATACCAAAATATTTGAAAAGTAAAACGCGGACTATGAGTTACTCAAATTTAAAAGCAACGACGATTTAAGATAGTAAAAATACAAACTTCTAGACGAGCCAACTGACATGAGAAAATATAATAAAGAACCCCTAATTAAAAAAATATCACTTAATAATAGAGAATGAAAAAGAAAATAAACGAAAATCCAAGTTTTAGGTGATCGGGTTTTAAATCAGGAGTTTAACGAGTAAATAAACAAACATGTTGTTTTGATCAAAAAAGTAATTAAAAATTCAGTTGTTTATTATAAAACTTAAGTAAACATAGTTTTTAATGAATTTTGGTATGTTCGGTTCGATTAAAATACGCGAACCGAACAATACGGAAAATTAAAGTAAGTTAAGCGAGTTTCGGGTTTTATCCTCGAACCCGGAACTAGGTCGGTTTTGCTTCCACGAACCTTATATGTAAAAACAATAACTTTTATATTTAGTTTCTTTAAAAATCTGTTTTAACGAACAGTTATCCGAAAAATCCTAATTTTTAGACGTGAACCCAAGTTTTCAGATTTGATTCAATTGAACCTTGAGACACCTCAAATCTACAGATTGGATAAAGGGTTTTTAAGTCAGGTACGATAAAGAAACATAGAATAGAGACAAATTACACGGAATTCGGATTAGAACTAGGAGGTTTGAAGAATAAGAATGTTGACTTTTGAAAGTCAAACATGCTAGAACTCTTGAATTGAAGCACCAAATCGTTTAATTGAGTTATGGAATTGAGAACCAACGATTGGCAGGGGTTAAGGGTCATTTATAAAGGCTTAGAGGACTTGGAGAAAAAGCTAGAATTATTTGATTGAAGATTTTGCAATATGGGCATTTTCCTAAAAATCAACTCATATATGAATTATTTCATAAAACTTACGGGATAATTTATGGAATTAGGCATGGAACAAGGTCTAGACGCATTTGTATTGATTTATCAAGAAGATACGCGAAATTGGGTTTCCAAATCAAAACCAACTAAAAAAACGGGAATTATACGCAGCTGCACTCCCTCGAGCGCCACGAGGCACAAAGGCTTATCCTCCATGCCGCACGAGAGAAAATACATTTTTTTAAATAAACGGATAGGGTAGCATCTCTATGTGACACATGGTCCATAATAGAGTTCATGGAGACGTAGGATTAGGATACGAGGCTTCTAGGGAAATGTACAAATTAGGTGGGTCGTATGGGCTTACTTTTTGTCACACCCTGACTTAGGGCCTAGCTGTGTGACCAATAGTTGGTACATGTTTTGTAAATATATCAGAGTTGCGAGTTATTTAGTGGAAATCTTTATTTATAATAAAATATTAATTTATTTGAAAAACATCTCGGATAATAATCACCCGAGTGCTTGATTTATAAACCTCGGTTAACCTTGTTTGCAATATATTAATAATTAAAAACTGAGACATCTTTACCTTGCGAGCATCTAACTCCATGAGTGACTCTAATTCCTTGCTACGTGTGCTAAATTTGTTTCCCTGAAATGTTGGGGAAAAAGCGATATGCTGGTGAATCGTTCACTCTAAAAACATTTATAAATCTTTGATTGACTAACAAGGTAGTTTTCTTGAACAATCTCAGTAGAAAAGTCTCTTATTTTTGGGATTTGTACCACTTGTAACACACACACAATTTCGGTTCTCCGGGAACTGATGCCCATTGAAGAACTTTTATAATGATTTCTAGTATGCTGTCCGTAGCCTTGATTGATAGACTTGACAAATTATGTTTGGATCCAGACACATATGTACACACGTAATCCCTTAAATCTTTGTATGTTAGATATCACCTAATTTCTAATAAACATTTGACTGACTTTTTAAGATAAACAACATGTTTATCTTAATGGCTGATTGTAAAAGATTTAATGTATTCACATGTGATTGACTGTTCTAAATGATGTGTTGATCTCGTTTTAAAACCTTTGTGAATGAATTATCATTAACCTATAATAAAATAGGTTTACATAAATATCCGAATCGTCTCTTGATCAGGCTACAAACCTTTAGTCTAGTTTTAATAGCTTTAAACCTTGATTGTTCATTTGATTGAATAAAATATTTAGATATGAAGTCTTTCTCTTTATTTGTCAATCATGTACTAAGTTTATTCTTCATAAAGAAACATTTATTATAATAAGTTTCTTCTTTAAGAATAAAAACCTTGTATATAAAATCTTAAGTTTTTTAATTATGATGAAACACTATTTTAGCTATACCCTATCATATAAAACTTTTACGTTTTTTAATTGTGAAGAAACATTTTTAATCTTGAAGAAACAATAGTTTAACTATATTCTCATGTACATAAAATTCTATGTTTCTTAATTATAAAGAAACATTATTTATATATAACCTTTTGTATTTATAAATCTGATCAAGGTCTAGGCTATAAAATAAAACAATAACTTAGGCAGAACCCCTACCTTACACGGGTATACAAAGTTTATATGCCTAATCTTGTACGAGCAACACTTCTACTCATATGTCGCGTACAAGGGCTTATATTGTCAGAACTTCAAGGCTTGGTACGCACTAAGAGGATCGGCACGTAAAACGATGTTAAGTGTGTGAAAGTGAAGGTGTTTAGGTGTGCGTTGGAATGTGCCATAACCCTCCTATTTATAGCTGATTTTGGTCTGCTTCGCGTAGCGCGAAGGAATGGGTCTCGTCACGAACCGACTCAAAATTTGATGAGTCATAGTTGGGGCTACCGCGTGGTCTGACAACACGCCACGTGTTGACACGTGGCACAACACGTGTGTCACCCATGCAACAGGGCTGCTTCACATAGCGCGAAGCGCCACAGTTTTTTCCTTCGCCTAGCGCGAAGGACCAAAATTTCATATTTTCATTTTTTAGTCCTTGTACTTTGGTAGCTTGTCACGTCTTGGTCTAATTTCCACTATTCAAAAATTCTAAGGCGTCGATGCGAAATGCAAAGTGCTCCATCAAAGCGTCACATTGCACCATTTGGCATTGCCCGTGCTCGTCGGGTGCTTCGCACCTTCTGCTAGGACCACAGGGTGCATGCTAGGCATAAAAGAATATTACTATGGAAACTCATCTCCGTATAAAAAGCTTCCAAATTTGTCTTACATTCAATGTGGGATGAAATTCTCTTTCTTTTTTATATCCATGTGGAATACTTCCACTTTCTTCCATCCTTTCATGTGAGATGGATTCTTTTTTCCTATTTCCTTAATATTGAATGAACTTTTTTATGGAATATCTTTTTTATTTCCTTATCTAACTTTTTCCATTACTTGTCTTGAGAATATTTTTGATCCTTAAACTTTATTAAGTTGTTAAATTTGGATCAAAATTTTTGAGGATGTTACACTTTTTGCCTAAATATTATGTGGATTTGGCATGTTATTATCTCCTTAATTATATCTATGTTATATGTTGTTTTTGATGTTATATTTGTCTTTTTTACCATACAGTTTTCATCAAATCTAGTTTTATTGGCAGTTGCCTATACACACACGCACGCACACACACACAACTCATTTATATGTATATCTTATATGTTATGTATTTTTGTTTAGCTGAGAGTCTCTCCGAAAGCAGTCTCTCTATCATCACAGAAAAAAGGTGACACTTGCCTATATCTCACCTTCCCAAGACCCTATCAATAATTTTGTTATTTGTGGTATTAATTTATTGGGTTTGGTTGTTGTATTTTTTATTCGTGGAGCATTACTAATTCGTCAAAACTTGTTTATAACAATTATCTGCTATAGTTGATTAGTTATTGACATCATTTTATGGTAATTAAATTTTGTAATGGATTAATATTTACTTACCCGATGTAATTGGCTAGTTATAACTTGTGAAAACTTGATAGATATAGGGTTGGCTCTTGAGGCGTGTGAGCCGCACCCTCGGCTTAGGTACGCTTTATTTGTGGGCCTTTATATATATAATAAACCTTATATAATATAATTGGATTTTGATCACCTCAAAATTGTTAGGCCCGATTTTTTTTATTCGTAATTCATTTGGTAAAGTTTAGGTTATTGGACCCTAACCAAAATTCTTTTGATAAAAAATGCTATGAGATATTCATGAATCATTGATTAGCTGTTAGCTGTTAATGTATTTGATTTTTACTACTTCGTTTTTGCTATATTCATTGTTAAAGCGTTAACGTCGATTAAAAAATTAGTTTATATATTTCGTTACTCGTTAGGTCCCGCGGGCATATTATTTTGGCTTGTCTGAGGTATATAAATTCTTGGAGACGACCTGGGATAGGTACCTAGCGGGTTTAATTTTGGTTGGGTATACTCGATAGCTATTTATAATTCTTTAACATTCACGTATGGTGTCGGTTTCCATCAATTCTATCTCGATTTTTGCCGGATTCATGTTGAGTGTGAAGAACCCTAAGAACCAAGTTTGGGGATTTTTGCCGGTTTCCATCAATTCTTCATCCCTAAGAACCCTAATTGAAGCTTAGTACATCTTCTTTCATCGCTAAAAAGGTATATATTTCACTTGTAAATGAAGCTTAGTACATCTTCTTTCATTGCTGACAGACTCGTTTTTGTTTATTTATTGGTATGTAACTTGATGTTAAACGATGATTATTGAACGATTGTTGATTTTAGGATATAGTACTATGAGTCTAGTTTCCAGAAAGGTGAAGTTTATAATTTTTAGACGAGTTTTGAATAGTTTTTATAATTTTACAAAAACACTGGTCAAAGCTGATTTGGTGAGTTATATTCTGGTCTGTCTTTCCGAAACCATAACTCCCTAATGACAAAACCAAACGGGTTGGTTCCAGTTCTAAAAATTATTATTATGAGCTTTGAAGACAACCCAATTGGTATTGCACAATTTGTATTAATGAGTTGATAGAACCATTAAACAAGTGTTTGTTGTGCAATCTGCTGAATTGTTGGTACATATCTTTAATGCTTGAATTATTGTGAGTTTTGTATGCATGAGAAAAATATAATAAAAATTGTTTGAGAAACCTAATTCAATTATTCTACTGTGGTAAATTTTGTAGAATTTATACTTCATCTTTTCATAGTGAATAAAATAAGTTTGTACATGTTATAATCTGTCTCGTGAACTAAGTGATCATAAGTTAAATTGTATGATGAATGTTTGGTTGATTTGCCATGATACGATGTGTGAATACATGTTAGGACTTTTTAGTACAGTGTTCTAATGTGATTGTGCGTGAAGGTCGTTGTGCTATGCGTCGATTCAAGTTTTTATTTTTATATTTTTTACCCTATATATGTATCATATATTTTTCTCTCTTTATATGGTTGGAACACAGAAAAATGGTTAAAGAAGTCCGCGAGCGGGAGAGACAACCGCACGAAAGAGGGTAATGATGGCAGTATATCTCAGCATACAGGAGGTTCAATAGGGTTTGATGAGCATCGTATCCGCTTGGTAAGCTAGTTTTATTTGTAAATTCAATCATAAAAAATTAGGTCAAAAATTATAATTGTTTGTGCTTTAACGTTTATTACATTACTTGTTATTAGGAAAAAGAACATGGTCGAAAAGTTAAGTGGATTGAAGTATTCTTAGATACCCACCTGTAGGTTCCCAGCCGGATCTACACGGAATATCTCGTTCTACGTAGGTGCGGAATCCCTACGTAAGACGTTACGAGCGTAGAAGACGATACACGTTAACACGATCAAACACACGTTACAATAAACAAAGACACGTTGTATTGCAACTGGAAACACGTGATTCACTGATCACCGATTACACAAACTGAATAACTCGTAAAAACTAAAACTTAAAACTCTGCCGTAACCTAGGCTATTTAACAGTCGACAACTTCGCCTAACATGTTTAGGCGAAGTTGTCCCTAACTTCGCTTATTCCACAAGTTCGCCTATATCAGCGAAGTTGTGAGCTAACTTCGCTTAATACAAAATACAAATCCAACTAACTCGATTACAGACACTAGACACTGAACTACTGACATCATGTACCAACAGACTCCCCCTTGGCAGTAGCTTCATATCTCTATCTTCAAGCACATGTCTTGTAATCTTCAACAATCTTGTATCTTTCATCTTCAAGCATGAACTCCTTCTCGTACACAAACCGAAACAACTCTTTGATATTTCTTCGCTTCTTCTTTACAAGCAGGAATATAAAATATTTTCTTCTCGCTCAGCACCTGCAGATCAGCTTGAGACAAATTCACCAAGTGCATTGGATCATACACTCTCAGCAGCTCTTGTTCATCTTCATTCTCCATTACTGCTTCAGCTGTTTCACAATCAACATACCACCACTTCAGATCCTTGAGCACATCTTTGGGCATTTGTTTCATCGGCACTTCCTTTAAACACCGGATCGGCTTATACTTCATGATCATCCAAGGCTTGCCATCTGCTCTCATCCCTCTATCTTTATCTTCAATAAGTTTTCCTTTCTGTGGTTTCAACAGCTCGAACTTTTTCTCCTTTATACTTTCCTTCCAAACAATCTTTCCAATGACCCTAGCCATGTTATCATCACTCCTGTTTATCAACCCCAACCTGGCTAAGTCCTTCACTTCACACTCAGGCAACGTATTCAACGATCTCAACAGTCTCTTGAAGTACTGAACCCCATCATACCTTTTAATCACAAAGAGCCTCAACTGCTCATCATATAACCAGCATATAATCCCCTTTTTTGATTCAGCATAACCCCTGATGTTGTAACTTTTCTTGAACATAGTAGGCACCGCCGGTTTCTTAGTCTTTACGAACCACTGAGCGTAGCCTTCTTTCCATCTTGGCTGCTCCTCCCATTCCGTCTCATCGCTTCCCATATCTTGACCCATATCTGCCTTATCAACTTCCGGAATCTCGTGCTCAACGTTCTCCTCCACAATCTCTCCTTCTTCAATCTCACTATCAATAACAATCTCAGCCCCTATCTTCTCTATCTCCTCCATCGGTAACACATCCTCATCACCTATAACATCATCTAACACCTCCTCAGCATCCACAACCACCACATCATCACCCCCTGAACCGCCAGCTGCACTCGTTGACTCCCCCTGAGATGTGGAAGTCCCAAGAGCTTGTTCAGTTCTTGGCAACTCTCCACCTGCACCTTTCGATGCATTGGGATCATTGTCTCGATCATTACGCTTCTTCGTCCTCAGCTCATCACCCTTACAGCCCGTCTCCCTCTGAGATGCCAAAAACTGTTTCAAAGCATCAATTATTTTTCCATGTTCGATCAGCAGGGACGACTGTATCTGATTCTCTGCAACGAGGCGCTGAATAGCATGGGTCTGGATAAGATTTACCCTTGATTGTTCTGCCACGACCCTTTTTGCGCTGCTATTCGTTCCGAGTCGGATAAGGTTGCATCGAAATCAAACCTCAGATGTGATATATTTTGAGTGTACTGAGGAGTGATTTCCAATGTAACCGGGACCTCAGAAGTAGGCGTAAACGTAACCGCAGGTGGTATCGTAACTGACAACCCTGCAGTAGCTACAACTGTCGACTCAATAAATCTTGCCACGACCTCCGTTGGAGTAAGAGTTGGAGGTGGCAAAGATACAATCTCCGGAGTCGAGAGTTGGAATGTAGTGGGTGGGATGCCGAAGGAAGATGAGGTAGTCACCACGGGAACATCCGTGGCGATTGGCCCTGTAACTTGCAATGGTGTAGGGACTATAGGCATACCAGACAGTGCGGGTGGAGTGAAACGAACCACCCTTGAGCTCTCACCAGCTCCCGAACCTGCACCTGCCCGTTCCCTTCTCGATCTAAGGACCAACTGATGTAAATCTTCCTCAAAATCCGACTCACTGTCATCATTGTCTCTCTTCCTCTTCCCATGAATCCTTTCTTGTGTAACCAAAATCCGTCTAGCTTCAGCCACATCATCATCTGAAGAATCAGAATCAGCCTCAGTCGTAGCTACCCTAGCAACATCCACACTAGTAACCCGGGCTACCGAGATCTGTACCTCTTCCTCAGGGTCAACACGATCCATATCAAAAAATCCTTGACCGCCAAACGTAGCTTCAAGGTCTACGTTTTCCTCCGGTGCCACAACAGGAGCAGCAGGTAAAGCTTGTTGTACCTCAGGTGGTGGTTGAGGTGCTCCAGCCTGTTGTGGTTGAGGATCCCGAAACTCGTTCCCACGAGCTGGAACATACTCTGGGTTGATCAAGTACTCGAATAATGGAGTATGTCGAGGACGGAGCTCAGGTTTGCTTCTTGCACTCGATGATCTGCACTAAGCGAAGATCCTCTTGCTGACACTTTCCACATATCTAATTGGGCGGCGCTGAGGTAACGTGGGAGCGACGTGATTCAAGATCATTTGTAGGAATCTTGGATACATCAGAAATCTCTCACGCGCCACCGCTCGTCTTTGACGATCTATCTCGTAAAATACCATCTGACTAAAGCTATAACGCTTATTGTAAGTCAGTGCAGTCATCGCCGACTGCATGGTCGCACTCATTCCATCTGTACCAGCCTTTCTCCCTGACATGCAGACTATCATCACATGCATGAGAAAGCGCCACTGGTCTAGCAAGAACTCCTTGCATCTCTGAGTATCCCCCAAAGGACCAGAATATCCCATCCTCAGAAACGCACCATCTCTGAATGGAGCCACAAAGTCTGTAGGATCGTCTCTCGTTTCATCCCCAAACTGTAAAGCCGCCCTAATATGTTCAGACGAGAACTGTACAATATGATTGTTAACCGTTGCACGCATAACCGGGGGCTCGACTCGACAGTCATATTCCACTGTCTGCCAGAAACCTTCTATGTTTGGCAATGAGAGAGGCAGTGTTGTAGTAATAGCGTGGAAGATACACGAGCGGAGTAGAAATGTGATGATCTCGCGGAAATCATCAACACCGCTCGCATCCGGGTCCAATGTGATGTACATGTTATGCCCTGGGAAAAACTGTCGATGGTTATCTCCACCTTCATCACCACCTGCACCACCTGCTCCAGCTACAGCTGCCATTTCTGCAACACAAATAGTCTAAGTTAGAGAAACGTCAAGGCAAATCACAAGTTCGCCTGTTACCATGAGCGAAGTTATGATTTATTCTGTATAGGCGAAGTTAGAGGTGGGGCGAAGTTGGGAACAACTTCGCCTCAACTTGAACTTCGCGTAATAAATGTTAAATAAAAAGGGCAAGGCGAAGTTAATGATAACTTCGCCTAACCACAGCTTCGCCTCATATACTGTTACATAATTAATTATCAGGCGAAGTTAAAGCTCAGGCGAAGTTAAGAATAACTTCGCCTAAACCGTAAGTTCGCCTGAATATGAATCGGCAACAGTTAGACGTTCAATACGAAGTGATTTCGGTCAATTTGGAGATTGCGGATCTCGTAAAACATGTTTTTAAGACGATCTAGACGATCAAGTTGATTACGACCACGTAATAACAGGTTTGAAAATCGGGTGTTGAGGTTTCGACTAAACGGGGTCGCGAATCGGGTCGAAACGACCGTTGATTAACATCAGTGACAGTGATTATACGATACTATCGACACTACACACCTATAACTCGGATTAGAAACTGAGAATGAAAACACAGATTGATCGAGATATCTTCGCTTAGGGTTACTGGGATATAAGTTCGCTGGTTGTTTTGAAAAATAATAATTCGTTTGACCAAAAAAAATATCTTTATATAGGGTCAAGATTATACAGGCGAAGTTATGGATAACTTCGCCTATTGAAGGCGAAGTTATGGATAACTTCGCTGATATGAAAATTTACACAACAAACCCCTATAATTTGAACAATTTGCAATTAAGTTTTAAAACATCCTTTAAAGAGTTAAATGATACGATCAAGACCAAGTAACCAGGTATAAAATCATACAACTACATAAGTAGAATAAAATTTTAAAAATAAAGTACACGGGATCAAATTTCAGTCTCGACAGGGACTACCATGTTTTTGAAAAGATCCGAACAGGAATCATACTAATTAAGTGACTGTCACACAGATCCATGTTCAGCTGTATTATGACATAAAGAAACAGGTTGTAAGCAGGTAAATAACTTAGAATGGTTTTCATTGCTTCTGTGATACGGGTTAGGTTCAATTAAGCTCAAAACTTAAATGGGCAACACCTCAGAGATTGTGATGTCTCCTATCTATTCTCAAAGCGTATTTGGCTTTCCCCAAGTCACCCCGAGTTGACCTCGACCCGTAGTGTCTGATTAAATAGTAAGTACTCTTCGATCTTTAGACTCTTCTTCCCGTTCTCTTTCTCACATCTTGATTGAGAAGTATTAACCGTATAAGCTCTAGAATGTCTCAGTAACACTTTTTTTTTTTTTAAGTATTTACACAGTTTCAGAGTCGTAAACAACTGCAAGTCCCGAATCTGGATCACTGCAGTTTCTTGACACGCTATCTTCACGGGAATCAGAACACTCACGGGCTCGTGTATGACTGGGTAATCGCTTTTCTGCCTATCATTCGGAAAGATATATATGGATACATGCACAACTCTTAAGGAGTTTCCACGTAAAATCGAGGAGATTTAGTTAGTATCACTTCTACTTTTACGCACCATAAAAAGCTACCATGACATACAATGACTGTTCTAAAGTGTTTTAGGCCTAATAACTTCACTAGTTAAGCACACAGAATCAGTATATCTATCACTTTCCAAGGTTGGATCAATTTTCTGTTAAACATAGTAAAGGAACTTCTTACGAAGTAGTAGACTTGAAAAATAATTTCATCTCCCAAAAAAAAATTTTAACTTCTATCGCCCTGATCAAATCGAAGTCTTCAGGTAAACGGCTATCCTGAAGATCCAATGGATCAACTGGACCGACCACATACGAGTATGTGTCCTTCTAACTAAGTATGAACGACTAATTTTCAGCGAAAGAATAAAAACACATCATAAACCGCCCCGGTCACTTTCAGTCATCTGGTTAATGGCTATCCTCATATTCTACAAGTAGAAATGAGGACCAAACATATCCGAAGATATGTCCTTCAAACTGAGGCAACCGACATAATTCTAAGCGATAGTGAGGTTTTTTTTTTTTTTTTTTTTTTTTTTTTTTTAAACAAAGACGAAAAGCACGGTTACTCGGGATTGATCATCCCATTTAGCTCAACAAGGTTTTGAAAACGAGTTTTGTCAAACGCTTTAATAAACAAATCAGCGAAATTATCTAACGTATCAACCTTTTCGAGCACAATCAATTTCTTCTCAGCACAATCCCGTATAAAATGATGACGGATGTCAATGTGTTTAGTTTTGCTATGCTTTACGGGATTGTTAGTTACTGAGATAGCAGCAGTGTTATCTATGCAAATAGGAGTATGAGTGAAATTCAGACCATAATCGCGCAATTGCTGTTGTATCCAAAGAACCTGGGAGCAGCAGTTCGATGCTGCCATGTATTCTGCTTCACAGGTAGAAATGGCAACTGAGGTCTGCTTCTTGCACTGCCATGACACTAATCTGCCTCCAAGAAACTGACATCCACCTGTTGTTGACTTCCGATTCTGATTGCATCCTCCATAATCAGAATCTGTGTAGGCGACTAACTCCAAGTCTCCTCCTTTCGTGTACCACAACCCTAGCTTAGGCTTGCCTTTGAGATATCGCACTATCCTCTTCACACCCTTCAAGTGAGATTCCTTTGGGTTTGCCTAAAAGCGAGCACAAAGACAAACTACAAACATAATATCAGGTCTTGAAGCAGTTAAGTACATTAAAGAACCTATGATTGCCCGATATTGGGTGGGGTCCACGTCTGCATCACTATCTGAATCAGCACCCAATTTATGGTTGACGCAAACTGGAGTATCAAATGGAGTGCTGTCCTCCATCTTGAAGCGTTTGAGAACGTCATGGACATACTTAGTCTGATGAATGAACATCCCATCTTTCTTTTGATCAACCTGCAGTCCTAAAAAGAAAGTTAGTTCACCCATATCACTCATTTCAAACCTCTTTTTCATGACGGCTTCAAATTCCTGACACATGGCGACTTTTGATGCAGCAAAGATGATGTCGTCCACGTAGACTTGCACCAGAAGAAAGTCGCTTCCTTTTCTCTTAAAGAACAGTGTGCTATCGATCTTTCCCCTTTCAAATTCATTCTCAAGCAAGTAATCGGATAGAGTTGCGTACCAAGCACGAGGGGCCTGATGTAGCCCATAAAGTGCTTTACTTAGCTTGTACACGTGGTCAGGAAAGTCTGGGTCAGGAAAACCCGGAGGTTGCTCAACGTACACAACCTCATCGACTTTACCGTTAAGAAACGCACTCTTCACGTCTAACTGGAACACCTTCATCTCCTTGTGTGCAGCAAATGCCAAAAACAGTCGAATCGCTTCCAATCTCGCCGCAGGAGCAAACACTTCATTGTAGTCGATCCCCTCTTGCTGATTAAAACCCTTTACAACCAGCCTCGCCTTGTTCCTGATAATTATCCCTTTTTCATCTCTCTTGCATTTGTAAACCTATTTTGTGCCAATCGCATGCACATTTTTCGGTTTTGCAACCAAATTCCATACATCCATCTTCTTGAACTGGGCTAACTCTTCTTGCATGGCTTCAACCCACGAGCTGTCCTTGAGAGCCATTTGATAGTTCTTTGGTTCAATCTGGCTGATGAAGCAGGTGTACAAGCATTCGTTAATGATGCCTGTATCTTTAATGCTTGTGTAAACACAGTTTGTGCTCATTCAAGCTTTGTCTTGTTTGTACACGTCGGACAGATCACCTATCACGTTCTCTAAAGGGTGATTTTTGTGAACTCTCGTAGTCGGAACCGAACTGACTTGCAGATTGTCTTCCAGGTTCGAAGGTAGCTCATCAATGGGTGATTGTTGTTGAGAGTGAAACGGATTGAAGAATTCCTCTTCAGTAGAGGCAGTAGGGGTATCGACAGCATTTGACGAGGAAGGTTGACATTCATCGTACAGCGGTCTTTGCACAAAATTGTCTTCCTCATCGTAAAGCATCTTCGTAGCTATTCTCATCAACTTCTGCACAATCCAAGTAAGGCATGTTAAAAGATTTAAAAAGCCTATCATAGTCGAAAGCCCTAGTGGGTCCGTGCTTGGTATTGGTGATTTGTAACTTGTGATGTCAGTGTTACACACCACCTCAACCTTGCTGGTCGATAGATTAAAGACTCGTCTGTTGGGAGTCCCAACAACATATCCGACTAAAATACCTTCGTCGGCTATTTCACCAAATTTTGAGTTCGTATTTAATATCGAACACGGGGACCCGAATGGTTCGAGACCACTCAAGTTAGGCTTTCTCCCATGCATAATTTCATAACATGTTTTATTCAATCTTTTAACAGTTAACACTCTATTAAGGATATAACAGGCTGTTGCAACAGCTTCAGCCCAGAACACCATAGGAAGTTTCGAATCAGCCAGCATGGTTCTGGCTCCTTCAATTAACGTTCTGTTCTTCCTCTCAGCCACCCCATTTTGTTGCGGAGTATACGGGGCGCTGTACTGGTGGTCTATCCCTTTCTGTAAGCAGAAGATCTCCATCTGATAGTTTTTGAACTCTGTCCCATTGTCACTCCTGATGTATTTAATCTTTTTCCCCATAAAATTCTCAACTTGGTAATCAAATTTATTACTATCTGAACCGTTTCATCCTTTGTCTTCAGGAAATATACCCAAGAATATCGAGAGAAATCATCAGTGATCACCAAACAGTATGATGTTCCACCTAGGCTTTTTACATTCACGGGACCGAAGAGATCCATGTGAAGTAGGTCTAGGGTACTGACTATTA
>NW_027500004.1:0-96154 GCF_021521415.1 Bidens hawaiensis | reverse complement strand
ATACATCGAAACGACCACCGGGTCAGGTTAACAAATACAAATACAAGTCGAAATTTGACAAATGTCACATAAATAATGTTAAGGGTACTGGTAATTATTTTGATAAGTTCATGACGGTGAGTACATTTAGTAAACTAATATGATGGGAGGGGGTGCGTTTAGAAACACCTAATATTAATGCACCAAATGTAAATATCCAGTAAGTGTAATACCTGTCAAAATTTTGGGTTAAATTTGAACATTTGTCAGCACACATTTTCACCTAATATTATACGAACCAAATATGACCTCTTTTTATGATAAATTCACCACTTTTTGACATGTTAACACCCACATTCATTCTCAGCCAATATGCCCCCATTTTCCTCTTCAACCGGGCCCTGATGCATTTTTTTGGTTCAAATCACCACCTTGTTAGGACAATTTGATCTGATATAAATAGACCTTATAATCTCGTCATTCTCTATGACCTCATTATTTCATTTTGTTTGCGAGTGAAAGACGCAACATTGTTAAGCCACGAGACACGTGCAATTCCAAATTCATATTTGGATAAATTTTTTAATATATCCATGGGCTCGGTTTTTGGTTAATTTGGTTGAAATCCAATTGGATTTAGAAAGTTTAAAACTGATTAGGGTCAAGTCAAAAGGTTCTGGATTAACGAGTTTGCAAGTAGAAAAACCGGATTGGTTTGGTATTAAACGGTTTCAACCAATATATTCTCAAATCAACATCAAATTGGCGGATTGGGTCGTGCCAGGTACCGATTTGAAGGTGCACGTTTAAGTTAGATATCCATTATTTGATAATCAGTTTATTCAATTCGTATCATATTTAGATTTTTGATTTGAAATCCATGTCGATTTTGACTGAAAATTGAATATGTAATGAGGTTTGGCTTTAGACAGTAGGTTCATTTGCGGTGTAATCGGTTTGAAAACGAGACCCTTATTTGTTATTTTATGAACCAATACTTTACCCATTCGGCGAACGGGAATATCAACACGAGAATGCAATTAATTCAAGTTACCTCAATACTTTAAAATCAATTAATGATCCAACCTCAAATTAAGCAACTACTAAAGTTACTCTTTGACCATAAAAAGTCAAAAGAGTTTGTATTCTAGAACAATACGAACTCAACTCAGCCCTTTAAACTTTTCATATTGAAATAAAAAATTTATCAACTTGTCACACAGTAGTTTATTTAATCTCTTAGATGTCAAATTACAAATATATTATCATAATCAAACTTCAAATACCCTAAAATTTGTGGCTTGGCTTACCTAAAATTTGAGGCTTGGCTTAGGGTTGTTCATTTTTCGATTTCAAACCGATTAAAACAAAAAACGAACCAATCTAAATATATGGGATTTTGGTATTTAAAAAAAGCAATATCACACTACAGACAATTTGTATGAATATTTTATCATAGAAGGTTAAACATCAAACATGTTCTAAATAGTAAATAATAACAATTATCTCAAAAGGCAATATGAATTAATAACTCCTAATATATTTAGAAACAGAGGATTGCCTCATTGCAGCCTTGAAGATCTAGTGACATTAGTCCTCATTTGCAGCCACCTCAGCCATTTCTAACTATGTAAATCTTTATCATATTGTACCATTACATATCACTCACATTAATAGAAAAGTAAAGAAATGGGTCCAAATTACATAATTAAACCAAAAAGAAAATAATCTTTAAAACACATATTGATTTTATTGAGAGAGTCATTGAGACGGACATGAAGTTTACCTGCTGCTTTGGATCGATCATAAGAATTAGCACCCGTCTAGTTCATATCAGACGTCTTGGCTACTTCCATCTCAACCTCTTTCCTATAAGAATGTAGCTCCTTGACAAATTAGTTTGTATGATGTTGTCATGACTTGTAATAGTTGGCATACTTCTTATAGCAACTGCTATCTACCATAAAGTAACTTGTAAATGGAAATACAGAAATTTGGTGAGAAAATATCACAAAACATGACGTTTACCTGAAAAAGTATGAACTTAAACTCAGCCAAACAAACCCGACTGGTTTATTCGAAACAATTTTCGTCAAACCAAACCATAAACACCCCTATACAACACTTTTGCGTGGTCGTATATAACTGGTTTTATCTATATATATTGCGTATACCGTCCGTTCATACCTTATGCCGAAGAGTAATTTCATAGGCAATTCATTCTTTTAAATAGATTAAAGCATTATACGAACAATGGTAAGGTCTATTTTAGTTGTAAATAGTTTTTGATGTCTATTGTTAAAGGAATACCTACCCATATGTTTGCCAGCTCCTGTAGTTTTGTTCCATGATCCAAGCATAGCTTCCATGACCATCAACGCAATTGAATCGGGTTCAGTCCATGATGCTCCATTTAAGGCAACATCAGATTGAGCAAGAGATACATCATGATCTCTGAAAAGCCATAACAAAGACTCACAATAAGAAAAGAAATTACAAATACATGACCGTGGCAAGAAAATAAAATTATAAGAAATGGAATATTAGCCTCGCAACTTGCTAATATTTTAATAAAAATAATCACAAATATGAAACTATTTCAAAATAAAATTGTTAGCTGGCATTTAGGTACGGAACTAAACCAAGAATTACGTAACTTATGACATAAAGATTTGCAAACCAACATCACTTATGTCAATAACATTTTAGTTATAAACTCTTATGCCAATTTCTTTTTTGATTCACCCACAAAATACATTTTGTGTTGGTCACAGCTTGAGAAATTAATATAAGTTATAGATGACAATAACATTTTAGTTATAAACTCTTATGTCAATTTCTTTTTTGGTTTAACATTAGATACCTAAACAACTTAATTTATTGCATAAAATGCATTTTTAGAAATGTAAAATAATAAATAAAGAAATATAAAATAATAAATAAATGGGTCAACATGAGGACCCAAACTTGTTTAGACCTTTTAGAAATGTAAAATAATAAATAAAGAAACTTCTTAAGATAGATCCTCCATGAATATGGGAAATAACCTGAATCAATAATCACTTGATTAAGAAATGTCTTACAGATAAACAAAAAGAAAGAAACAAGTACATTGGGAAGACCTTCCTTCATCAACAAAGCCCGGTCAGAAATCGCTTGTTTAGCATCTTGCTTCAACGCGCCTTGCTCTCCAATAAACAGGGTATTTTCTTTGATCAGATCTTCAATCAATTGATCCTTCTCAGCGGCGGCTGCACGAAGAACGCTGATGGCTTCTTCTTGGTGGCAAGGCTGGCTTCAAAAGCCTGTTTAGCCTCTTCCGCCTTGGTGAGCTCAGCCTCGCGGGCACGGGAATGAGCACGTGCGGCTTCAATAGAAGCATTTTGTCGCCGACACGTCTCCTCCCAGTCTTTTGCAGCAGAGGCCTGGCGTTGCTTCTTCTGCTTCAGAGCCCGTTCAGAATCTCTCAGCTTCCACCTTTGAGTGTTAGCCTTGAGACGATATTTTTCCTTCTCAGCCCGGAGCTCTTCAAGGAGATTATCCTGCAACCCCCAGTTCTGACCCATGAAGTTCCAGTCCCGGTTTATCTCTTGGGTCGTTGTGACCAGATTGGCAATATGATATATATATATATATATATATATATATATATATATATATATATATATAAGTTTCCAAGAGATATCCGGGCACGGTACGTTGGAACTTGCGCTCCGTAGGGGGTACACCCTCATAAAGGAACTCGAAACACACTTCCTTGTCAGAAAATCTGGAAGTGGGAGTTAAATTCCATTACGGAACATGACGGGTAACACCTCCCTGTAGAATACGAGCCCCTTCCTTCTCCTCCGAAGAGTGAGGAGGTGGCGGAAGCGCAGATGATTTTCCCGCCGGCTCATCAGTTCCTTGAGTAATTGGCAGGGACAAGGGTAGAGATTCCGGTATATGTAGCTCCCGGGCAACATGTGGGGTTACACCTTCCTTGGACTTCCCTTTGTCAGCAGATAATCTGCTAGGGCCACTCTTCGCAGGAGGGGTGTCCAAGAGGATAACGTTATCTGCAACAAGATAGAGTCTGTCAAACGACTAGCCAACACGCCTAAGTATGCGTCAGAATAATGTCATACCTGGACTGTCTCGCGGATGGGCAACCGGCACACCCTGAAGACGAACAACAACCTGATCGCGTAAACGGGTCTTGGCCGCCCTCGAGGAGAAACAGGTGGGGAAGGGTTAAGACCCTGCCCCCGCCAGTTACCACTGTAGGGCCGCTGGAAGAGGCTGTCTTCCTCTTACGACCAAAGGCTACACAAAAATAACATTTGTCAGCAAATGGATTACATAAATACGAGTGTAAAAACGTGTTACCTATCGCATATAAACTCTCAGAAACTACAGGTTCCCGACGGACCTGCTGAGGAAACAAGAAATGATCCTTGGTCTTGTCAAGGATAGGAAGATCTCTCTTATCTCGAGCAACAAGCTGCATCGTCGCTGGAACTTCATTAACAAGGACGGCCAGCAGAAGTCCCTCAGCCGCATACAAAGTTAACATAAGATACTTGTAACACCGTGAAAATACCCCATCTAGTTTTGGGCTAAAAATGCCAATTCTGAAAGTTAAAGGACTGAAAATGAAAAATTTGGTTATTGAGACCCATCACGCTACGCGATGGTCTCCTGAATAACTCCGTCGCGCTACGCGACAGAGAATCACACAATTCAAGAAAAAGGGGGGCGCCACGCTACGCGACGGCCAAACTCAACTGGTTCATCGCGCTACGCGATGACCAGGTTAAGTAACCCGGGACACGTGGCCAACTACGTGTCAACACGTGGCAGCTTCTGATTAATTGCGGCGTCGCGCTACGCGACAGCCTTGGGGAAAAGGCCATCGCGCTACGCGATGGTCTGCAAAACTCACCTATAAAAGGGCAGCTACGGGTTCAAGCCATTTCATCCCATTTCACCTTCATTTCACACACTTAACCTAGGTACTCATGCCAAGAGCATTCTAGGGTGTCGAAAGCCGTTTTCGTGAAGAACCGGGGTGTCTTTACGCTATTTAACGAGCTGCTAATCTTGTAACGAAGTACAAGCTGAATTGCTGTTGATTTCTTAGCTCTTAAGTCTCGTGGAGCCGATTAAGGTAGGATTAAGGTTAAGTTACTTTACTAGTTACTTTAAATACATAAGATATAGCTTAGTTAATGATATAGTCGTTAAACTATAATTATTTTCCATGTAATGTTTTATAAAGCAAAGACGTTGCTTCCACGTGAAGTAATGTGTTATCAAAACTATTATTTTGACGGGCATGTAGTAACTGGAAGTGGGGTATCATTAGTAGACTCTTCTTGCCTAAGGAAAGCAATTCGTACAAATCCCAATCAACCGCGGGACCCGTTTGCTTACCTGGAGAAGTTTGCCAACGTGATATCCTTTATTAGGCCAAAGCGTGCTATTCCAAACGTCATATGTAAATTCAAAGTATTTTTATAAAACGACTATAACTATACTAAGGTTAGGTCAGACTTAAGAGTCTGCTGATCAGACCTCGAGTCTGCTGAACTGAATCAGACATTAAGTCTGCTGATCAGACCTTGAGTCTGCTGAAACTGTAACAGACTTAAAGTCTGCTGAATTATACCAACTAGGTACTTATGCATACCTATTTTGAATATAGGTTAATAGCATACTGAAGCCAAAGAGGTTGATATTTTCTACTGATAATATACGGTGAACACGTTAACCTTTTACTGTCTGAACTGATTTTACTCTTGTAATAGACAGGTTGTTTATTACAAAGAGTCTGGTAAATGTTTGCATGAGATATAATCTCTAAAATAGTTATAATACAAAATAGATAATAAAAATCAACTCAAACCGAATACACATGTGTCTGGATCCAAACATAACTGATAATTGGCATACAAAACCAAGTCAGTCATAAACGGTTCTCCAACAGGGTTATATAGCCTAGGGGAAGGTTCTCTCCGAACAGGGGCTATATACTTGGGGAACCTTTGAATTGTGTGCGTAGGGCAGTGATACAAATCCCAGGAATGGACAGGCATTCCTGCTGAGAATGTGAAACAGAAAACTATGTTTGTATTTAACGACTGTTATAAATGTTTTATCGAGTCAACGTTTCACCAGCATATAGCTGACGTGTTTTTCCACCCTTGCAGGTAATTAGATGATAAATAGATGATATACAAGGATTGGAGTCATAGAAGATCGCTCAAGATGGATTGTTTTTGAATATTACAAATCCTTGTATTATTAATATCACGGTTTTGTAAAACTAAAACTCGGTTATTTAATTCCCGAGTAGTTTTGATGATGTAAATTAATATTTTAATATTTAAAGACTTCCACTAAAATAAACCCGCTACTCTGATATATTTACAAAACAGGTACCAACTGATGGTCACACTCATAGGCCTTGGATTAGGGTGTGACAGGTTGGTATCAGAGCAATCGGTTTCAGCAAATTAGGTATTAAATTAGTACCTAAGCTTTAACCATTTATCTGATAAGTAGGGATAAGTTATGATTGGTAGTCTGCCTATCCTTAAGTTATTATATATACAGTTGTCTTACAATAACTACTACGGATAAAAACGTCGGGTCGCAAGGCGATCTAATCCTGCCCCCGATGCTGAGCCGTCTGACCGAGTTAGCACAAATTTTGGTCCTAAGTGGCCAACTGTTTCGGTAAATCCGACTGAACCGGTGCACGTAAATCCGACTGAACCGGTGCACGTAAACCCGGCTGATCTGAATCCGATGAATCTAAACCAGTCAAACCCTGTTGATCAAATCGATCCTTACTTGGCTTACGGAAGCCAACCAATTTATGCTCCAGGAAGTCCTGAAATGCCAATCGAAATATCCAGTAACACTTCCTAAAGTGTTCCAATGACCGGTACCCCGAACTATTATACATATGATATGGAAGTTCAAAGTAGAGTCAAACAAGAAACTAGTACTAAATCTTCGAGTTGGATGAACTGTCATTCCAACCAGATTTTATGGCATTTTGGATCACCCCCACCAGGTGCTCAAACTTTAGCTGAATCAAGTCGAAGATCGGTTTATTATTCCGATAATCCTAATTTTCCACCGTATCATGGACCAGTACCAACCATAGATGAACAAGCAAACGAGATACCAGAAGAAGCCCGTTTGATTGAAGAATTCTATACAACCAATCTACCTAATGAGGAAATGCAAACATATATAGCTAATCCTCACTTGTATCCGAGAGAAAACGCTTATTTTTTTCCTTCGGCATCCGCACCGGTAGGGTATTCCAACCCACCCAATTCAGTGATGGATGAATTAAGAAACGAAAGGATCAAGAAGAAAAAGATGGGTGATAAGATAATAAAAAAATGTGATAAGATGAAAAAGATGATTAAGAAATGGACCAAAGATTAGGATTATATAACTACTGATGTTCTATTTATATCTTTTGTAATACTATGAATAAAAGTTGGCGTATTGAGTTTTAAATTCATGTATCTATATGATTTACTGAATGCCGTAAGTATTAATGACCACCTGGAATTTTCTCTCATTCCAATCAACAACAAGACGATCGATGGTGTGAAGAACCGGCCTCGACGACGTCATGCAGTCTGCTAAGAATCGATTACAACGAGCTATGATTACAGACAGAAATAGATGATAGAGAAAAAATTTCGCAGATCAAGATGACGGAAATTTCAGAACTCCGGTGAAGAAAAAATGAGTTTTCAGAAAAAATAAAGAAGAAAATGAATAACCATCGGATATTTATACTGCTAGTATTAAATAGGACAAAAAGAGAAAGTAACCGTCAGCCAATCAGATGATGACACGCCAGGCGGGAGATTAAAAGTTCAAAATTTAAAATCCTGATATACAGCTGTCATCAACCTGCAGACCTATCACTTCCTACTGTTGCGCAGAGCAGACCTATCACGTCAGCCTCCAAATTAACTGGCGTTTCCTTAGTTACACAGTAATGGGACAAACTAGATGTTTCGACTGACACGTCTGGCATTAAAAGAATTCAAGTTACAAGAAAGAACAAGAAAAGTACAAGTCACATAGAGTCACACATGATGGTCGCGGACAACAATACCACCCGCGATTAACAGGATGCAAATGACAAGACAAAAAGACATTCCAAATACAAATACGTGCAATATAATGATGGAAAGATGATTTCATTTCATTAGAAATATTTACAAAAGTATACAAGGAAAATAGAAAACATTACTACATTATGTTCCTATATTTCTAATCATCTTTGGTGGAGCTTCCGCGTGGGTAAGCAACTCATTGACGTGTAATCTCAAATCACCGACACAAGTAGTGTCGTGGCGATGCTCGTCAATGTACTTCAAAATGTCAAATTGGAGGTTGTCATAAGCATCAAGATCTTCATCATACTTCTTTTGACAATCTTGTCCATGCAATGCAAACTCCGTTGGCGGAGGCCCCTCGCCAGCCATGGAATAGCCCTCTTCAAAACCAGTTTTTCCGTCCTGCCCGCGAGGAGCTGATAAGAAGGTTAGCTAGACAATCCCCGAGCTCCAGTCCATCCTTGATAAGGCAGACGACCTGGTGATTATCACAAGATCAGTATAATAATTCCAAAAGAAGCGAGTCAAGAAAGATAACTCAGACGTCTACCTTGGGGAACCTAAATTAGAGAAGCCAATGCCTCTCATTCACAACAGCCTCATTCGCATGCTGCTACCCCTCGTTCTCCTCAGAAAGAGAAGCGAGGCGTGCATCCTTCTCCTTTTAGCTCAGCCTGGAGTCTCCGGACATCTTCATCCTGGGCGGAGATGAACTGAACTTGCGCAGCAACTTGTTCCTCTAGACGCGTGTTTTTGTCTTGGACAGTCTGGAGGGAAGCTTCCTTTTCTTGGGTCTCTGCTCGAGCAACTTCCCTAGCCTCTTCGGCTTCAGTCATGCGGCTGACAGCACACACCAAATCGATCCTCCTAGTAACCCACCCCTCGAATACCTCACGGCTAGTGGGTAACACATTAGCCAAATGATAGCTAAGTGTTTGTGCTAAACTAGCCCGGGTTTCGGAATGTATAGGGTTGTGCTCAGAGGGTGGGAGGTCAGAGGGTGGGAGGCAGTGATCAAAAAACTCTTGGTACACACGCGGATTTGTGAAGAGCGCGTCTGGATCAAGATTCCATGAGGGACGGAAGGCAGAATCCCCTTGGACTTGTGACGATGTTGGGTGGGAGGATTCCCCTTTCCCACTCGTGGAAACAGGAGGGTCTTCAGTTGTATCTTTGGGAGGCACAACCTCCGTTTCCAACACTACCTCTGGGGGCTGTTTTCTCACATCGTCGCCACCCTCAGCTTGCAAAACTATCGGAGACGGAGGGCAAGGAGCAATGACCGTTGCTAATCCAAAAACAAAAGAAAGTTAGCAACACTCGTGAAGAAAATAATAAAAGAGATAGAAATACAAAATACTTGCAGGCTTCCTGGTAGTCTTCTTTTTGACTCGGTCGCGAAGACGAGTCAACTTCAACTTCTTAGGAGGAGGCTCAACTCCTCCAGCTACAGATGCCTCCCCACCAGCGGAATCATGGGCTGCCTATGATACCTCCTCACCGGCGGGATCATCGGTATCCCTGGTTGCCTCCCCACCAGCGGGATCATCAGCATCTTCGGCTGCCTCCCCACCAGCGGGATCATCGTCATCAGAGTCTTTGCTGTGGCTGGATGCATTAGCAATATCCGCTTTCCTCTGATTACGGCAAATAAGATCTGCAATAGCACGTAACACGCCAACATGAAAACTTTCCGGAGTACCGGACGGTGATCCCTCGCTAGTTGAGTCCTCACTAGAAGACTCTTCACTAGAAGAAAGGACAACTGTTCCGTCCGGTTGCATAACGGTAAGAGGTTTAGGGTTCAGGATATACACACCTTGGGCCACAGCAGACTCATTCACTTCCGGCTCAACCCACCCACGAACCGGGAAGAGGAAATTCCCCTTAATCTGCTCAAGAACAGGCGCCTGATTTATCTCCAGGGGCATCCGGAACATATTCCCAGTAACGGCGGGAACAAGAACCTCAAAAAGCGAGTTCCTTTCTGCAATGAAATCAAGTTTAAGAGGAAAGAAAATGTCCACAAAATCATGCAAAATTAATGAACTTACTTCCATCATCCCTGGAGAAGTAAGGATGCTCATTCGGGTACAGCCATAGACGACTCATCCCTACCTGCACCAACGCAGACTCCTGAATGAGACCCATGGGGGTTGGAGTCCGCGTCAGCTTAACATACCATTCCTGATCTTCTGTGTTAGAAACTGGAAGGTGGGAAAATTTCTCGGTCAGTGAGCGGCGGGTCATTGCCTTCGGGACGACGTCAGCATTGATCCAGAGGAATTTATTCTTCCACTCATGAGCGCTCCGCGGGGTCTCAGTTCCTATTAATTTCTTCTGTACAGTGAAACTGAACCAGCTCCCACGGGACTGGATTTTGTAGATTGCAAAGAAGCGATCCACAGTCGGTTCTATCTTCAGAGCCCTGCAACAAAACTCGAAGTGCCTGAGCCTCATGATCCCGAACGGATGCATCTGGGATATGTGGATCCCGGTAACATCAAGAAAATCACCCAGAAATTTTGTGATGGATAACCTGAAATTGCCGGTGGTAAAACATTCACCATAAAGGGCAATCTTGCCGGCCGGAGGGTTATTGGCCGTCGATCCCGGAGAAGGGAGCTCCGGTTCCCATTCCGGTGCCAATTCGTACAGATTGACGATATCTTGAAAGTCGGTCGCTTTCCAGTTGATGTGGATGTTCTCCACAAGCGTCTTCGACCCATCTTTCTTGCTTTTTCCGTCTTTCTTGCCACCGGCCATGATGATCAGAAATGATAATATATGAAAGAGAAAGATGAAAGAAGATGAAAGAATAGAGAGAATTACTGCAAGTAAATCGAAAAAGTGAAACGCCTTCCTCCATATATACACATCGAAATTAATGCGAGGAGGAGGGATACAGCTCACTTTTATCTGTTATCAAATGGCGTAGTGACACGTTAGGCGGGAACTGACAAAAACAAAATGATTTTGAATCAACCGCCTAAAACTACGTGTAATCATCTCAAGCACCACCCCCTGACATGACTCAGACAGGGGACGTCACATCTCAGATGACAAAACATTACCTCTAGTTCAAAGGCAATAGGAATTCCTAGGACCAACAAATGCAACCCGCAAAAAAGGGCCAGAGTAGAGTCCCTAATTCCATCCGCGACATCGCCTCGCGAAATCAACAACATACTGGGGGCACTTATAGAGGTAGGGTAGTAAAACTATCCGCGGATACCTAATCCGACCCGCCGGTTATCAAGAGACATCCGCATGAGGAACACGTGGACCAGCAAAGTCATCCACAGTTCATATTAAGAAACGCTTCGTGGATCATCATAACCCGCGGATTACCAAATGAATATCCGCGGAAGGAACCCGCAAGCAACACAAGGGACTCATCACACGTATGATCCCCACGTGATATGGGAGAGTAGTTGTAACAAACTATTTCTAGAAGATTCCTCCATAACTACCTGATAGCGACATCGACCAATGGAAACATGACACCTGGACACGTAATGGACGTCCCACGACGTGCACAGATAATGGACGGGTCCAGGCTGTCACATCCAATAATGGCTCGACAAGTGTCCATTCAGTTGAAGAAAGAATATTGTGATAGTGACAACTCCACCAATCACCTTCCCTGACCCCTTAGCTATAAATACCAACTTCATCTACTTCAGGTATTCATTCACTCTCACAAGCCTTACGCAATTAACTGTACTTGTATTGATTATTCCGATCAGAACACAGTACTTATTCTCACACCGGAGGGTAGTTACGGGAAGACCCCCCATCGTGTCCTTCCCGTAACGAGACTCACTGTGCTCTGTTTTGTAGGCAGATAGCTTGGATCTGACGTCATTGTTATTCAGTAGATTCACATCTGGGGTGAACATAGGTTCGGACTATCCCGTTCGGACTTGTGTTTCTTCAGTATCGATCCTAAACAGGTGGTGCACGACTTCGTGAAGGTCGACTCCTCCGAACATAATCCAAGTTTGTCTTGTTCAATTTCAATTGAATAGATACTAAATGAAGATTTTCCCGGTATTAAAACTCTAAGCATATTCCTAATTTGTTCATGGTTTTCAATTGAACTTTACAGTTTTATCAATTCTGATGAAGATGATGGATTTAGTTTTTGGTTATAAGGTAATGATAGTTTTAGGGATTTTTACATATTTTCTTTTCCTAAACCTTTGAAATTACATATTTCCCCAAAATACAAGTTTTTAATGCAAAATGTACAATGCTCTTTAAGTATGGTTTGAGGAAATATGTAATTTCAAATTTTAGGGAGGGGAAATATGTAAATGCGCCGTTTTAAGCAAAGATGATTACTTGCTTTTCTGTTGCTTTATGTTACTGTTCTTTTCCTTGACGTGCAAGGAGTTGTTGCACTTTCTTCTCTCATCAAATTTGTTTAACATCTTCAATTCAGGTAAGTCTCCTTTCTAATTCTCTTTGATTTATACATATCTTTATGCCAAAACCTATGCGCGTGGCGCATATCACATTGGTGCCCACCGTGGGGCGGCAACGAACCACACCTCAATCTTCCCTTTTTCATACCCGATCTGTGTTTCTAGAGTGACGGAGGTTAGATCTGGTTCTAATTCCTTCAGATCTGATTCCGTTTGAGCAACAGTTACGTTCGATATTCTTGTTTCTAGATCTGCGTTCATACGCAATGGGTGCCGGATCCAGATCTGATTTTTCAGTGTTCAATGCTGGAATAAGTTCTAGATCTATAGTCACAAAGCAAAAATTGGGTGTAAAAAAGGAATACACAGGAGAATGACAGGCTGTGTACAGCCCCAAAATAATAGCCATGCTCCGCCGCCTTGCATGAGCGCCCGCGGAAACCACCATGTGGGTCGTGCCCTTTGGTTTTGCGCAGAAGACTTCACCGCCATGCAAGCGCGCCTGCGAGTCACCACTCCGCCGCCATGCATGCGCACTACCAAAGATCAAGATTCCGCTGCCATGCATGCGCGTCACTGGAGATCTAGTCTTCGCTTTCATGCATGCGTAGTGCCGAAGATCAAGACTTCGCCACCATGCATGTGCGCCCACGAGTCACCACTCCGCCGCCATGCATGCGCACTACCAAAGATCAAGATTCCGCTGCCATGCATACGCGCCATCGGAGATCAAGTCTCCGCTTCCATGCATGCGCACCCGCGAATCCTCACTACGCTGCCATGCTTGCGTGCCGTGAATCAACATTTCCGCTGCCATGCATGCGCACCCGCAAATCCATGACGCCGCATGCGTGCTCCGGCGATTACTTTCCGCCACAGCGGGTTGCATGCGCGCTCCCGGCGATTACTCTCCGTCACAGCGGGTTGCATGCGCGCTCCCGGCGATAACTCTCCGCCACAGCGGGCCGCATGCGCACTCCCGGCGATTACTCTCCGCCACAGCGGGTTGCATGCGTGCTCTCGACGATAACTCTCCGCGACAGCAGGCCGCATGCGTGCTCCGGCGATTACTCTCCGCCACAGTGGGTTGCATGCGCGCTCCCGGCGATTACTCTCCGCCACAGCGGGTTGCATGCGCGCTCCCGGCGATAACTCTCTGCCACAGCGGACCGCATGCGTGCTCCGGCGATTACTTTCCGCCACAGCGGGTTGCATGCGCGCTCCCGGCGATAACTCTCCGCCACAGCGGGCCGCATGCGTGCTCCGGCGATTACTCTCCGCCACAGCGGGTTGCATGCGCGCTCCCGGTGATTACTCTCCGCCATAGCCCCCGCATGTCAACTTCAATCAACCGCAGATCAAAATCGCTCCCCGCGGATCAACTATAATCTCATGCGGGTCATTTTTTGCTTCCACGTTGCGAATGAAGCTTTATGAACGCTAAGGGTCAACTTCTGCTTCCGCAAGCAAAGTTCCCGCAAGGCACAATCAAAGCCTCAAGGGTCAACTTCTGCTTCCGCAAGCAAAGTTCCCGCGTGGCGTTATCAAAGCCTTAAGGGTCAACTTTAGCTTCCGTAATCAACTTCTGCTTCCGCAAGCAAAGTTCCCGCAAGGCACAATCAAAGCCTTAAGGGTCAACTTCTGCTTCCGCAAGCAAAGTTCCCGCAAGGCACAATCAAAGCCTCGTCAACTTCTGCTTCCGCAAGCAAAGTTCCCGCATGGCGTTATCAAAGCCTTAAGGGTCAACTTCTGCTTCCGCAAGCAAAGTTCCCGCAAGGCACAATCAAAGCCTTAAGGGCCAACTTTAGCTTCCGCAATCAACTTCTGCTTCCGCAAGCAAAGTTCCCGCAAGGCACAATCAAAGCCTTAAGGGTCAACTTCTGCTTCCGCAAGCAAAGTTCCCGCAAGGCACAATCAAAGCCTCGTCAACTTCTGCTTCCGCAAGCAAAGTTCCCGCATGGCGTTATCAAAGCCTTAAGGTTCAACTTCTGCTTCCGCAAGCAAAGTTCCCGCAAGGCACAATCAAATCCTCAAGGGTCAACTTCTGCTTCCGCAAGCAAAGTTCCCGCGTGGCGTTATCAAAGCCTTAAGGGTCAACTTTAGCTTCCGCAATCAACTTCTGCTTCCGCAAGCAAAGTTCCCGCAAGGCACAATCAAAGCCTCAAGGGTCAACTTCTGCTTCCGCAAGCAAAGTCCCCGCATGGCGTTATCAAAGCCTTAAGGGTCAACTTCTGCTTCCGCAAGCAAAGTTCCCGCATGGCGTTATCAAAGTCTTAAGGGTCAACTTCAGCTTCCGCAATCAACATCAACCTCCACGCCGTTCGCGAAACAAACAAGCCGCATGCGTGCTCCGGCGATTCAACTCCGCCATAGCATGCCGCACGCGCTAAATAATAATTGGCGGATCACATTGTGAACTCCCGCGGATCAATGAATAACTAGCGGGCAACTTAAATGTTGGGACTAACCTCACATACCGCGGGTCACTAACGCGCAACCGCGGATCAAATCTGACCTCCGCGGGTCATGGCGAGAAACTCAAAGTACAACCTCTGCGGGTCACAAGAGCTTCCGCGGGTCAAACCCGGCTTTTGCGGATCACATGTACGCTCTGAGCAAAGAAATGGCCGGTCAGGTACGGCTCCCGCAGGCCAAGTTAAAGCTCCGACACGATCACCGCGGGTAACATACGCGCCAAATTTAAAGGTTGGGGATCCTCATAAACCCATACGGCTACGCGCCAAATTTAAAGGTTGGGAATCCTCATAAACCCATACGGCTAAGCGCCAAACTTAAAGGTTGGGAATTCTCATAAACCCATAAGGCCACGCGCCAAACTTAAAGGTTGGGAATCCTCATAAACCCATAAGGCCACGCGCCAAACTTAAAGGTTGGGAATCCTCAAACCCATAAGGCCACGCGCCAAACTTAAAGGTTGGGAATCCTCATAAACCCATATGGCCACGCGCCAAACTTAAAGGTTGGGAATCCTCATAAACCCATACGGCTACGCGCCAAACTTATAAGGTTGGGAATCCTCAAACCCATAAGGCCACGCGCCAAACTTAAAGGTTGGGAATCCTCATAAACCCATACGGCCATCGGCCGCGCGCCAAACTTAAAGGTTGCGAATCCTCATAAACCCATACGGCTTCGCGCCGAATACAAGACCGAACGCGGCTCCACTCCGCTCAACACGCCATCATAATTAAACCTCTTATAACCCGAAGCACCCCTAATAAGTCCAGAACTCCAACTAACCGCTTGCACGCCCAGGAGCAGCACTAGACTAGGGGGACTTGTGGAGGTACTTATCATCATCCAAGAATTTCATTGAAAAGCCTATCACCGGAAAAAACAAAAACATGGCGGGCAATTAGAGTCCACGCCGCCTCCTGCTCCGGCAAGCAAGCCGCAAGTTGTGATGATCACCGTGGCACAACGCTCCGCCACCGCGCATGCGCTCGTCGTGGTTCAATGCAATGCCAACATTCATGCGCGCCACGACAAGTGAACCTCGCCACCGGGTAATGTCATTGCGCCACCACGCGTACACGCCACCGCAGATAACCATCTGGCCGCCATGGTGCACGCCACGATGCATGAGTTCCACCGCTATGAAGCAGCAGCGCGCCATCACGCATGCGCGCCGGCGCCGAGCACCGCATCACCGCGATCCAACACCTCGCCATCGTGCATGCGCATCGCTAAGCAACACACCGCCATCAAACTTGCGGATCACCACTACATAATCACATTACAAAAGAACACGGAGCCACATGCGTGGGCGCCGTCGCGGAACAACACCGCGTCATTATGGATGGGCGCCTCCAAAAATTTGGCTTCTTGCATCCGCATCACTGTTCAAGTGGGAAGACATGAAGGCCGCCATCACGAAGACCACCGTGCTTGTTATTTGTAATCCGTTCACGGCGTGTCAACCGCTTTCTCATGCGCGTAGACGGACAAAAACAGGCACGGCGGATTAACACCCGCCACCGCGGATCACATACACACTAGCATACCAACAGCGCCACTGTAACGCAACAGCGCCATTATAGCAGGGTGGAACACAAGCCACGTCGCATGCGCGCCACCGCGGATCAACCATTCCGCCACTCTACATGCGCACCGCCATGATGCTTGCGCGCAGTCGCGTATCACATTCCACCAACTTGATCCGGTGGGTAAAACTCCGCCGTCACGGAACGCATGCGACCTTCTTGAAGTTCAACGCTAACTCTGGCAATTACGAACTCCATGCAACCATCCCAAATGTTCAAAATGGTGGCAGGAACGTGCAGAGGCAAACTATTAAGTCTAATATCTCTTACCTCGCTCACGCAAGACAAGACACATTAGACTTGGGGGGCTTGAAGGGGTATGCACCCGCCTTAACATCGAGCGGGGCGGGTCAACCCACAAGATATAGACAAGAGGCTTGAAATCAGGATGTCATGAAGACACAAAGCCAAAACCTATGCGCGTGGCGCATATCACATATGCTCACGCATATCACATATGCTCACGCGTATCACATATGCTCACGCATCACATATGCTCACGCATCACTTATGCTCACGCATATCACATCTGCGCGTGGCGCATATCACATATGCTCACGCATATTACATATGCTTACGCATCACATATGCTCACGTATATCACATATGCTCACGCATCACATATGCTCACGCATCACATATGCTCACGCATATCACATATGCTCACGCATCACATATGCTCACGCATATCACATATGCTCACGCATCACATATGCTCTCGCATATCACATATGCTCACGCATCACTTATGCTCACGCATATCACATCTGCGCGTGGCGCATATCACATGTGCTCACGCATATTACATATGCTCACGCATATCACATATGCTCACGCATCACATATGCTCACGCATATCACATATGCTCACGCATCACATATGCTCACGCATATCACATCTGCGCGTGGCGCATATCACATGCTCATGCATATTACATATGCTTACGCATCACATGCTTACGCATCACATCAGCGTATGCAACATCTGCGCGTGGCGCATGACACAAAGCCTATGCGCAAGCGCATGCAACATCTGCGCGTGGCGCATGACACAAAGCCTATGCGCAAGCGCATGCAACATCTGCGCATGACACAGCCTATGCGCAAGCGCATGAAACATCTGCGCGTGGCGCATGACACAAAGCCTATGCGCAAGCGCATGCAACATCTGCGCGTGGCGCATGACACAAAGCCTATGCGCAAGCGCATGCAACATCTGCGCATGACACAAAGCCAAAACCTATGCGCAAGCACACAACACAGTGTGAGGATAAAGAGAAGACCTTGCGCATCCCCGGGATAGGCGCATAAAGGCCGCGCGTAAGCGACACAACAAATGAGACAATAGTCTAATCCAAATCAGGATAAGGACAACCTTATTTAGCAGCAATGAACTGGGGGACTATCGATACACGTTTGTGGTTAAAACTTTATTAACAAGTTTATTATTACAAGTTCAATGCCCCTAACATTATTTAGCAGCAATGAACTGGGGGACTATCGTGGTATACCACCACTACATTATTCGCGATGGAAGACATCCGAATCTTAGGTCGGGAGCCTAATAATATCCCAAACGGCCACGCGCCAACGTAGGTTGGGCACACCTCATAATTTGCCCGAGGATGGGAACCTTGTAATACATCCACTTTTAGTTGATATGTTTTTGCAGGTTCGGCTACGAGTCGCACAAGCACCTATGACATTATTATTATTATTATCTGGCCGTTTGTGCCTCCATTATTATTTTGAAGACAAGCCGGGATAGTCATCCTGCGCAGAAGAGACCCTTGCGGGCCAGTCATTATCATCATATTATAGCTCATAAGCCGCAACTCGCGTATGCTTCATTATTTTATAGCTCGTAAGTCGCCTCGCGCGCAAGCTTCATTATTTTTATAGCTCGTAAGTCGCCTCGCGCGCAAGCTTCATTATTTTTATAGCTCGTAAGCTGCCTCGCGCGCAAGTTGCATTACATTATTATCGAGATGCGCACTCTATCTTCTATCAGGCCCCGCGCCACTTTTGTTATGATGCGTGCTATATCTTATTCATGCCAGTGCACCATTATTATCATAAGGATCACAATATGTCACCATCATGGAGAAAACCTCTCAAAACTCAAAGACAATAAAGACAAGGCCGAAGAAAGAGGAAAAAACGCCTCATATCCTAACACACCTTATGAAGTCCAGCGCTCCACCTAAACGCTTGCACGCCTAGGAGCAACACTGGACTTGGGGGGCTTGTAGGGGTATGGTACTAAACCCGGCTCACGACCTTAATTTATTATGTCTGGCTTATTTTATTATATGAACTAATACAATATTATTGGGCTGAGGGGGTTTTGTGGAGGTAACCCTAACTGGGCTAGGCCCATTAGGGTACCATGATGGTGGCCATGAGGCTCCCTATATAAGGAGGTCTCCACCTCCTTATTAAGGGTTGTTGTTGTTGTTGTTCTCAATAAGAGCCACCACCATAACCATTTTTGTGTCTGTAAACAAGAGATCCTCGAGATTTCTTAGCAGTCACCTCCACACCCCCAAAAGCCATTGCAGATCTCAAGCTACCGGAGAAGAAGATCGAGTCGTGGTTCGTTCATCTCGAACACCGAGGAACATCGTTTTGGATCAGGTCAGAACCATTTCATGTTTCTACCGCTATAAAGGTAAAAAAATATATGGGTTATGATGTCATTATGCCCACCTGATCAATACATAATTGCCATAAAACATATTTATGGTGATGATGTAGGAAATAGGAGAGTTCTAAGGACTGGCGTGGCAGCAACAAATGGGACTCCTAAGTAAACCTCAATAATTGAAGCATCATCATTGTCATTTAATGAACTAAACAAGACTGCATATAACTTTGGTTTAGAATGGTTAATTGAGAAAGACATTATTATGGATAGCTAAACACAGGTGAAGAAATCAGGGCCGGCCCCGAGGATTTAAATACCTCGGCCGAACCAAAAGAAAAAGGCTCGTAGGCCATGTCGAGTAATAAGCTATGTAAGCTATTTTTTTTAAATGACGATTAACATTATAATAATAAACATACCAAAGATATAGTATTAAAATTATACACCATAATAGCTAACTGATTATCCGAGCCGGTCCTGAGGATTCAACAACCTATACGTGCCGGAAAATGGCCCTAATGAATTTTATAAACTAACTCGTTTTTAAACGACAATTAACGTTATAACAACAAACATAACAAACTCATAGTATTAGTTTTGAGTTTTGAGGTTTTAACGTCTTATATAGAGGGCCTAGTAAATTTCTCGTTTTATATATTAATATATATAACTTTTAAATTTTAAAGAAAAGTAAAAAAGGATATCCTCGTCCAATAAGAAAATGTTATTAAAAGAAAACAAAATTTATTGAAGTTTAATTAACAATAAACTAAATACAAGAATAAATAGATAAATTAAAAATATAATAAATGGCTAACCATGCTTTCCGTTAAGCACAATAAAATAGTTACGATTTAAAAAGTTAATTATATTGAGAATGGTGATACAAGATAACAAAGGTTGAGAATTGAGATTGTTGACTTCCTTTTTTAGTTTTCTTTTTATATAAGTTTTCCTTTCATGTTCTGTTTTAAAAGAAACTTTTTAGGTGGGTTAAATAATATGGCCATAGCTTAAATTTAATAGAAGGCCCAACATAATTAGGTTATCTTCATTCTTCACACTTCTTTCGCAAATAACATTATAACAGACATTCTGAGCTGCTCCGACGACTAAAAGAAAAACTATTGTAGTTTCAATAAGTTTTTTCATCTTATATGCTTATATGCTTTCTATCTTCTATCTCTACAAACAATTGCCTCGCTATACCCTCAGAAGCTCATGTGTTCCGCCAGTGCCCCCAAAAAAAAAGGTGTCTCGAACGGTCGTCCGGCTCGCCCATGCCTGGAGCCGGCCCTGGAAGAAATGCTCATATTGAATCTGGATATAACCTCTTCCAGGTTGTAAATCTGATTTCGTGGATAAGGTGAGAGTATCATATTCTTTTATATATTAGTTTGTTAATTAATATACATAGTTTTGTAATTTATATTATATGCACATGCAAACTTTTTTTTTTCTTATACAGGCTTGTCTTGGTGCAATTACCGTATAACTTTCTGCTCATTATTTCAAGCAAACAGAATTGTGCTATGACTATTGTTGTTAGTAAGTTCACTTTTTTTCGTTCTTTTTTTACTTCTTGGTTTTGTAACTTGGTAAAACAATAATTTTTGCCCCTTAAAAATCTCAGATACATGTATTATGAATATTCTGGAATTTTATAATTTAAATTTTGCATGACGAATTTGGTAGCATGATGAATTAGCTTCAGCGGCATCAGTTCGGATATCGGGAATTCGGGTTTTTAATTTTTTTTCCCATATCCAAAACCGAACTGACCCGACTTCGAGATTGTCTACCTGAAACTGAATTCGTTTCCGATCGATCGGTTTTGGTTAAATTAAAAAAAAAGACGAATTCAACCGAAACAACATAAAAAAAAATCATATGAAAAGTATATGAATAGCCACTATTAGTATGTTTAATGAATGAAATAACTTTGCATAAAGCGATAAGCAGTTAATCCAAGTTGTATGTTTCATCTATACTTCTAAAGTTAGTGAATGTAAATAATCAATCAATCAAACATACCCAGTATTTTCCATCACAAATAGCTTAGGCTATTATAAGTAGGGTCTGGGGAGGGTGGGATGTAGGCACACCTTACCTCTATCCCTAAAGATAGAGAGGTTGCTTCCGGAGAGATTCCCAACTCAAAAGTAAATAGATATACAGATAATATTTATATATATATATATATATATATATATATATATATATATATATATACACAATCAACTACAGTACTATGATATTAGTCTGTTTAATTCAACATTTCATTATAGGTAAACGAAAAACACAACACACGGTAGAATTTAGTAAATAATAATAAGTAGAAAATAATAATTCTAAAAGTAGAATTAATAGTAAGGACGATAGTAATACCAACAACAACCACAACACCACCACAATAGCAATAGCAATAGCAATAGCAAAAGGGATAGTAATAATAATAGCCCGTCATTCTAAAGGTCTTTAACCTTAATTCTACGTCTCCAAGAACTCCTATCCTCAACCATGTCCTCAGAGAGGTGCAACTCTAGCAAATCACGCCTAATCCTCTCATCCCAAGTCAATTTGGGTCTACCTCTACCCCTCCTCCCCTCTATAATAAGGCTATCCACTGATCTAACGGGAGCCGTTGTCTGTCTCCTTTTTACATGTCCAAACCATCTCAATCTGCCTTCCCTTATCTTATCTGATATAGTAGCCACCCCCAGTCTTTCCCGAAAAGCGTCGTTTCTTATTCGGTCTAACATTGCGTGTCCACACATCCACCTTAGCATCCTCATCTCTGCTACCTCAAACTTGCGCATGTGTGTCTTCTTGATGGCCCAACAATCTGTTCCGTATAACATCGCAGGTCTAATCGCAACCCTATAAAATTTTCCCTTTAATTTAGTAGGGAACCTCTTGTCGCACAATACCCCTGTGACAGCTCTCCATTTACACCATCCTGCTTGGACACGATGGGCTACATCACTATCTATGGCCCCGTCACTTTGCACAAACGATACCAAGTATTTGAACTTGGTTGACTGCGGAACCTCCTGGCCTTCAATTGCGATTTGGACATCTTCATCATCGTTTACCCCACCGAAGTCACAGTAAAGATACTCCGTCTTTGACCGACTAATCTTCAAACCTTTATTCTCTAGAGCAGAACGCCACTCCTCTAGCCTCATATTCAGATCTTGTTTACTCTCTGCGATCAACACGATATCGTCGGCGAAAATATAAGTTAATTTCATAAGTTAGTGAATGTAAATAATATAAGTTAATTTCATAACCTAAAATTTCACGTTTAAATACAAGTAACTATGTTTTTATCACTTCATTAACAAACATTGAAACATTAAAGTTTATTCTATTTATAGAACATACAAGAGTCTAAAATGATGTTTATAAAAGCTAGAATGCATGTCATCCAAATTTCAAACCAATTAAACTAGGAACCACACAGAAAGATCAATTTGCTACTCAAACCAACTCTTACACAGTAGCTACTTTTTAATAGGTTTTAAAAGTCAAACTTTTCTTTCATTTTATGTTATATACTTGTGCCTATCAACTGTTTAATTTCTCATTAAAACTTTGTTAAAAATGTTATCATTACATGTGACACTACAAGTGGTGAAATAGTTAGACACTAATTATGACATGGTTACCCTATATCTTTTGTATGATCATTATGATAATTTTAAAAAATAAGTGAATATTAAAATCTTAATTAAAAGTACCAGGGTAAGTTGAAAACAGTCGATTCTTTAACTTTTATTAGTCAACCTGCAGTTCTTATAAGTTAAACTACTAATGTTGGTTTTTTATTTCCAACATGATGTAATTACTAATTTAAAGCATCCAACACTTATTGTCTTTGTAATAGATGAATAATCACTGCTTGATGATTATGATAATGGGATGGTTTATTGGTGCATTTCTATCATACATATTTAATGTTTATTGTGTGTGCATGGTCATTTCAGTACTTTATTGCTTAAATGTTCTCATATCGCTTGTCATTTACACTCAGTTTTGGCGCTATGAAGATTTGTGATTAACGATAAGTGTTCCTCTGAATGCAATGGATTGATGGTTGTTCAAAGGTGCAATAACTGAGCTTGCAGGTTGTTTTGAGGCCAATATCTGTTTCTAATACATAATCAGTATGTTCAAGCCTGCGTGTAACAAAAAACTAAACATGGTTTAATTAATTATTATATAAAGTTTTTCTCATCTTATTGTTTCAGCCATAAACGTATACTTCTTACCTTTCATATTATATTCTTTAAGATCCACTTCATCAATAAATTCATTAAAATCCCTGGCACACACTTGATCAAAGGTAGAATTCTTCCTTTCCTCATGATATCTAAGTGCATTAAAATCACCTAACACAATCCACCACCATTGTCCATACTGAATAAGCCTAAGAATCTCCTGCCAAACAAATCTCTTATCTACATTATTTTGAGGGGCGTACACATTAACTACATTAAGTCGTCGATTCCCATCGCCCAGAAAACCAGAAGTTGCAACAAAATTATCATTCAAAATTGTGCTGTCTTTTCGGAAAACTTTTGGGTCCCACAAACTTGCAATACCACCAGATCGTCCATTAGAGTTAACCCAATCCGCCTTAAAACCCTGCCCACCCCAAAAATTACAAAACGAAGACATCTGTGTATCCGAACACAAAGTCTCCTGCATAGCTAAAAACGAAACCCCACAATCCTCCTTTAACTTTTTTATCCAACCCGATTTACCAATCACCCCAATCCCTCGAATATTAATAAAGAAATTCATCGGTTACCTATTTGTACCTCTTCTTGAACAATCAATTCTTTCACCATCTCGTTAAAATTAGACAGCCGAGCTCCAAGTTTTTCCCCTAACGTAATGGTTGTCGAGACCTCGGTGTCCCCGTTGTACATTTTCGAAGGAGACCTTAAATCCCCTGAATTCATTTCATTAGAATTTGCCGGTCCATGAAAACCGCCACTGTCTATATTAGTTGATCCCTCCCGTTGATGATTGTTAAGATCTAAGATTTCCTCCTCGGTCACGTTAACATTATTACCATCCATTCCAGATAAGGTCCCCTTGGAAACCCCATCCGCTTCCTGCGAATCCACCTCCACTTCGTGCGAGCCCAAATTGGACACCAATTCATCCTCTATACCCAACAGTTCATTTAGCCCAAAAGGGTCATTTGTACGGGCCCTTTTCTCTTTTTTAAAATTTTCTGATCCACTAGACCCCACATCACTGGGCCGGCCCACATAAGAGAACTTTTTGAATTTTTTTCTTTTGTTAATATCATTATTACCAGCCTTAAATTCACCTTCTAAATTAACAAAATGGTCAAAATTAAACGTGGGACCCGACACAAATTCCTCGCTGACCACATCCTCTCCGACAACATTGACAACATTTTCGGCGATGACCACCAACTCCGTTCTTTCATCCTTACTAATGACATCCTTTTCAATTGTATGATCCACCTCATCTTTATTAGCCGGACTCTCATCATCATCGGACCCACCATCGGAGATGAACTCCTGAGTCCAATCAATAGTATCTTCCAACACCGATACACAAAAAGATCTTCCCCTCCACCGAATATCCATCTCCTCGCACAACCTCCTACCACCTTCAACCAGCACTGTCACGGATTCAAAGGATAGATCCTCCTTCTCCTCCGATAAGATAGGTTTATGAACTACTTTACCAATCATACCCCCATAGCTTTAACTACCACATTTGATCGAAGATGCAAAGGAATACCGAATATTTTGACCCACGCCAATCGATCAAAAATTAATGGATGCCCCTCCCACATCTCAATATTAGAAAATATCCCTACATCTCTACCCGCCTGAATAGCCTCCGTCGCCATCTTGTTATCCGAAAAGACAGTAAAACCGACAGACCACCCAAATATTGAATTTTACCTCCACTCGGACTAATCTTCTTCAAGATCATATGAACATTCTTCAAAGCATCCATATCCATCAGCTTGACCACCAAAGCCTTCCCATGCAAATCAGAAAAACTATTCACATTGTCGTCCACCGAAACCGAGCCTTTCTGATTAACAAAATGGTTCCTCCCCAACAAAGAATTATAGAATGTACGCTTACCGAAATCGACCGCTGCACTTTGGTTATGAGTATTACCTTCAGAATCCACATTCACACGCTCCTCCGGCTGCCTTCTTTCTTCCGGCTTCTTAGTGTTAACCTCACCGTCTACAAGAATAAATCTCGCCACGTTAAACTTTAACGCAAAGTCTCCCAACTTAATCTTGCTTAACATCCTCCCCGTTTCTTCCTTGTTTTTGACGTCCAACAATGAAACAAACCCGAACCTATTTCTGAATCTATCTCTTTTTTTTAGCAATATAAATATCGAAAATGTTACCATACTCTCTAACAAACCCCGCTAAATCATTGCCGCTGCACCGATCAGGGAGATTTGTTACATAGAACTTCGTTATCCTCCGTTGAATCGCCTCCGGTATAGGCTTCTGACGGTCCATAAAGAAATAAAGAAACCTGGTGGTACGGCGGTGAAACCCTACGGCGGCGGCAGGGTTGGGTCGTGAGTGTTACGGTGGTGAAACCCTACGGTAGAGGTGATGTTGTTAAACTCAGCAAGATTGACAGGGTTTTGGTGTACTCCAACTTTATATCTAAGTGGCCGAACGCGTGCTTGAGGGCTGTCCCTAAAGAGCGGTCGGATCACGCTCCGTTGGTTTTGTCTTTAGTAGATACCAATATTGGTCCAAAGCCTTTTCAGTGGTTTAATTCGTGGAGGGATAGGGACGATTGTGAGGATGTGGTGGGGAAGATTCTTAGAAATTGTGATATTTCAGGTCCTCCAGATGTGATTTTAATGAAAAAAATTCAAGTTGTTAAGAGATGAACTAAAAAAGTGGGTCAAGGATTGTAAAATTAAGGAAGGTGAAAACTTAAAAGTGGGCTAGCAGATGTTCACAACCTGTTCAGAAAACCCCAGCTTAGACTCACAGTTCCAAGTCTTGTTTCAATACAACCTGTAATTCTGTTCAACTGTTGTTCACGAAATATGTTTTCGGTCAATCTTTTCATCTCACTTCCACCACCATTTAACTCGTCGATCCTCGAATTGCTAGCCCTTAAAAATTTCCGCCGAACTTCTGCTAACGCGCCGCCGTCCTCTGCAGTCTGTCTTCCACGCGCCGGCGCGTGATAGCGCGTTCGGCCACCGCTGGTTGCCGACTTTCTTTCGACACTAACGGATAGTAATTCCAACCAACGTACTGCTCCGCCACCTCCTTTCGCCACTGTCTGCTGCCACCAACAGGTGACTGCGACCACCGGAATCATTCTCCAACCACCACCCATACCGTGTTATGTCACTCGAACACCCGAGGTTCTGTTTACCACGTTATTGATTATTACCATTTTGTTTCCCGCATTTTACCATATTGGCTTACGGATTACTACAATATACATCCATTTCCTATTCAAACAAGTTTGTTTCCGTCTTTTTAATATTCCCATCAGTCTGTTGTTGTTGGATTTCCGAATTAGTCATATTTTCTATCCTATACCAAGTGTCGGGTTTGAGCAAAAAAAGTCAACCAACCAGACCCGTCTCTGGTACCTTTATTTTTAGTTCCTAATTCCATTCACATCCACCTCAACCCCTTTCTGTTTCAACTCAACTTGCTCGGTTACCTGTATTTCGATGGGAGACAAGAGAAACACGTATGCATTTACTAAATAAGAGTATGGTCTGATTCAACGTTTTCTTGCCTCTCAGTAACCCTATCCTATCCTCAAACCAATTCGGCACATCCGGGTAAGTTTTCTATCCTCGACTCATCATGGGTAATTGATTCCGGAGCCACACATCACATGACTGGGAATCGAGGTATTTTTTCTAGCCTAGATCATGTTTCCCATGCACCGATTCGTCTGGCCGATGGATCTTCATGCCCCGTTTATGGCGTAGGATCCATCAGTTACTCGAAAAACCTAAACATGTCTTCTATCCTTTTCATTCCTAAATTTCCTACAAGCCTTGTTGACTAAGCAACATAAATGCACATCATCTTACAGTTTGAAGAATTAGTCTTGCTGCACGTTTTTTTGTTAAATAAAGTTGTTGGCTCCTACTTTTATGTTTTGGTTAATCGTGTGTAGTGGGTCAAATAGTGGCAGTTGCTTTTTCCTATTATTTTACTTTTCTAGTTGTTAGCTCATGTATTTATAGTACTAGAAGTTATGAAGTTATTATCCAGAAATTAAAAGTTCAGTTAAAAAGCATTTGGCTAAAAGTGTGTGCTCTTGATTTCTTTTGATTCACTTGATATAAAGTTAACAAGTGGTATCAGAGCTACTCTCAAGATGTCGGAATTGTAGCTGGTAGGAGGAGTCAAGAAGTTAAACCATCAAAACTACAAGTCATGGTCTACCTGTTTAAGTTCTTATTTACAGGGCCAAGATTTGTGGGATGTGGTTCAGGGAAACGACACCTTGCAACCTGCAAGAGAGACACAAGATGGAGCCTTGAGAAAGTGGAGAATAAAGGCTAGTAAAGCCTTGTTCATTCTGAAGATGACGGTGGAAGATGATTTGCTTGATCACATCAAGGATTCATCCAGTCCCAAGGAAGCTTGGGATACCTTAGAGTTGTTACTGTCAAAGAAGAATGATGCTCGACTACAACACTTAGAGAATGAGCTTTTGTCAATTAACCAGAAAGATATGTCCATTTCACAGTATTTTCACAAAGTGAAATAACTATGCCGTGAAATAGGAGATCTGGACTCTGAAGCAAAGATTGGTGATGCAAGGATGAAAAGAATAATCATCCATGGTCTCAAAACCGAGTACCATAGTTTCGTTGCGGCAGTTCAAGGCTGGCCTACTCAGCTGTCAATAGTGGAGTTCGAAAATCTTCTTGCAAGTCAAGAGTCTCTGGTCCAGCAATTTGCTGGAGTTCAAGTGAAGAAAGAAGAAGGAGCCTTGTATGTTGAGAAGTCAAAATACAAGAACAAAACGAAGTATTCTTCTAGCCGTAATCACGACAAAGTCAAACGCTCAGATGATGTGAAAGGTACTAAAGCATATGAAAAGGGAGAAGGATCCGGAACTAAGAAGCAAAGAAACCAAGATAAAAGATTCCCCTTTAAATGCCATAAGTGTGGAAGAAGGGGACATATGGCAAAGTACTGTGATCAAGCCAACGAAGAAGGGAATGTAGCGACGACTCAGGAGGAAGAAGGATGGGAAGCAAATGCCTACGTGGCCCAAGTAATTGGGGAGAATAGTAATATATTTGAAGCCCAAGTAACAAGTTGTTTTATTAATTCAAAAGCCCAAATCGACAAGGCCCATGTCCATGTTGTGAAAGAGATCCAAATGAGTCCACAAACTACCCTAGTTGCATCAACGAAAGACAAAACAAATCGGTTAGACGACTGGATTGTGGATTCCGGTTGCTCTAACCATATGATCGGAGAGAAGAGTTGGTTGACTAATCCGGTCCGATATGACGGCAACCAAGTAGTGTTGATTGCCGACGATTCATGGCACTAAATCGCCCACGTCGGGGATGTAATATTTTCCACCGGTTCTGATCGAAGCGAAGTAACCCTCGATAAAGTCTTTCATGTCCCTGGGATGGGGAAGAACCTGTTCTCAGTTCCACAAGTGACTTCGATCGGAAAATATGTGGTGTTTAGACCTGAAGAAGTAAAAGTCTTTAAAGAGTTCGAGACCCCCTCTATTCCGGTTCTGAGCGGTCTGAGACGGGATTCGGTTTATGTACTCTCAGCTGAAGCAGCCTACATTGAAAAGACAAAGAACACTCAAAGTGTTGACCTATGGCACTCAAGATTAGCGCATGTGAGTTATTCCAAATTGGATTTAATGATAACTAAACAGTTAGTTGCAGGGCTTCCTAATTTGCCGGTAGTCAAGGATGTGGTATGCACTGGATGTCAGCTTGGTAAAGCTCATCAATTAGAGTTCCATTCTTCAAATTACAAAACGAATAAACCCATGGAGTTAATACATAGTGATGTGGTCGGACCTGTGAAGCAGACTTCAATTGGAGGTATGAAGTTTATGATCACTTTTATAGATGATTTCTCACGGTTTGTGTGGGTATCATTTGTGAAGGAGAAGAGTGAGGCATTGAGCAAGTTCAAGTCATTCAGATTGGAGGCTGAAAAACTAACAGGGCACAGAGTTCAAGTATTGAGATCAGACAATGGAGGTGAATACCGATCTCAAGATTTTACCGATTACCTGAACGAGTATAAGATTAAAAGGCAGCTGACCTGTCCTAATACTCCACAACAAAATGGTGTTTCGGAGCGAGAATCGACATTTGGCAGAAGTATGTGGGTGTATGATGCACTCCAAAAGTGTTCCTGGGCAATACTGGGCAGAAGCTATGCAGACTGCTGCGTTTGTAATCTACCGAATTCCCCAACAACAGATGAAGTTTGTCTTGCCATTTGAGAAGTTGCTAAAAACTAAGCCCAATGTAAGTTATTTCTGAGTGTTTGGTTGCGTATGTTTTGTTTTTATTCCCAGCTCTCAAAGGTATAAGTTGGAAAAGAAAGCAACTCGGTGCATATTTGTCGAATATGACACTGAAAGGAAAGGGTGGAGATGTTATGATCCAGTATGAGAAAATGTCTCATCTCACGGAACGTTGTTTTTGATGAAACATTATCATGGTGGTTGGAGCCAAGTGAAGCGCTTCCATACATAACCAAAGAAAAAGATAACAGTGATGTACATCAGGTATATCTTCCATTCTTTGGCATGAGTGATGATAATACTGTAGTTGTGAGTACAGGTGATGTAGAATCTGATCCGAATTAGCCAATAGGCAGCAATTCCAATCCGAGTCCATGGAGCACGGGTGTTTTCACGGGGCTGCATATGTAAAGTCACCACGAAGGTCAACAAGGATTAGAAACCATAATCCTAGATATGCCTATGTAGCAACTGTGGTTGAAGAAATTAAAGAACCAGAATCGTTTGATGAGGCTGCAACAAAACAAGTTTGGAAAACAGCCATGATAGAAGAAATTGAGGCGTTAGTCAGAAACGAGATGTGGGAATTGGTGCCTAAACCAACAGAAGCGAGACCGATTACGTGCAAGTGGGGTGTACAAGGTGAAGCACAAAACTGATGGGTCGGTGGAAAGATGTAAGGCCCGGCTCGTTGCTCGTGGGTTCACTCAACAACAGGGGTTCGATTACGAAGAAACCTTTAGTCCCGTAGCTAAGCTTACTACGGTACGTGTTCTTTTAGCAACGACAGTCCATAATGGTTGGCCATTGTACCAAATGGACGCTAATAATGCTTGTTTATACGGTACGCTAGATCATGTCATTTATATGGTGCAACCGATGGGTTTTGAAAGCAAAAAGCATCCAGAGTTTGTGTGTAAACTCAAGAAAGCCATATATGGTCTCAAGCAATCCCCTAGATCATGGTTTGGGAAGATGGCTGAATTTTTAATGTATAATGGTTATGTGAGTACTAACTCTGATGCTAGTTTATTTGTTAAGAGTTGTGGTTCTCAGGTGGCAATAGTATTGGTGTATATTGATGATTTAATCATCACAGGGAATGACAAAATTGAAATACACCAGTTGAAGGTAAATTTGGGTACGAGATTTTGAATTAAAGACTTGGGCAAATTAAAAAGGTTTTTGGGTTTGGAGTTAACTTATGAAACTGATGGCGCGTTGTAGCATCAAAAGAAGTATACTATGGATTTGTTGCAGCGGTTCGGTATGCTTGACTCAAAGACAGCCTATACGCCTATAGACCCCAATTCAAAACTGCACCAGAATGAAGGAAAGGAGTTGGAAGATGCCACGATGTATCGAAAAATGGTGGGTAGTTTGATTTATCTCACTCTAACCCGTCCAGATTTTTGGCCTATTTAGTAGGTGTCTTGAGCCGATTTATGCAGCAGCCTAGATGTCCTCATCTTCATGCGATTAGAAGGGTCCTTCGGTATGTGAAGGCAACCATTGGCCTGGGAATATTGTTCAAGAGGGAGCCGTGTTTTAAACTCTCCGGGTTTTTTGACGCTGACTATGGCGGGGATCATATACCCGGCGTTCGACCACCGGGTATGTGTTTTCACTTGGGAATGGGCCGGTGTCATGGTGTAGCAAACTGCAGTCTACCATGTCGTTATCGACTACGGAGGCGGAATATAGAGCGGCCGCAATGGCGGCGCAAGAGCGTACTTGGTTAAAGCAATTGCTATTTGATTTGAAGCAAGTGGTTGAAAGTAAAGTTCTGTTGCGTTGTGACAACATGTCTGCAATACAACTAGCTGGTAACCCAACATTCCATGCTCGCTCAAAGCATATTGAAATTTATTACCATTATGTAAGGGAAAAGGTTTTGTTAGGGGAAATAGATTTGGTGTATGTGGACACTAAACAACAAGTAGCAGACATGCTTACAAAAGCTCTTCCAAGACCAAAGTTAATGGAGTTTAGCTCTATGATGGGAATGAAGAAGTTTGATGTTGAGAAGGAGTTTGTTGACTAAGCAACATCAATGCACATCATCTGACAGTTTGAAGAATTAGTCTTGCTGCACGTTTTTTTTGTTAAATAAAGTTGTTGGCTCCTACTTTTATGTTTTGGTTAATCGTGTGTAATGGGTCAAATAGTGGCGGTTGCGTTTTCCTATTATTTCTCTTTTCTAGTTGTTAGCTCATGTATTTATAGTACTAGAAGTTATGAAGTTATTATCCAGAAATTAAAAGTTCAGTTAAAAAGCCTTTGGCTAAAAGTGTGTGCTCTTGATTTCTTTTGATTCACTTGATATAAAGTCAACAAGCCTTTGTTTCGTCAGTAAGATTACGAAACAAAACAATGTTTTGTAACCTTTTACCCCATTGTGTCTTTCGGGAACTAGGAATGAACTGGTTAATTGATACCGGTTTGAATAAGGATATCTCTACCGTATTCCGCCGCTATCATACCCTACAGTACACTTATGTGATTTCGCTGTCAGGGAAACTCACTGTCGGTTAGGCCATCCCTCTGTAGTGGTTCTAAGGTAAATGAGACCGGATATTTCTATTCCTAATGATTTTTATTGTCATTCGTGTGAGCTTGGTAAACATAAACGACGTTCTTATCCCCCAAAAGTGTCAAAACGCACCGATTTTAAATTCGAACTTGCACATTCTGATACATGGGGTCCTTGTCGTTTTAAATCCACGTTGAGTTTTCAGTATTCATCACTTTCATTGATGATTAGTCTCGTGCTACTTTGGTTTATCTTTTGAAAAATTGTAGTGAAATTATATCCATTATTCGTGAGTTTCATTCTTATATCCAAAATCAATTCAACACATCCATAAGAACCCTACGCACTGATAACGCAACAGAATATTTCTCCAATAAATTTTCTACTACTTGAAAACATATGGCATTGTTCACAAGTCTTATTGCCCGTACACATCTCAACAAAATGGTGTTGGTGAACACAAAAATTGCCATTTGTTGGATATCACACGCACACTCATGTTTTAGTCTCATATTCCTGATAGATTTTGGGGGTGACGCTGTTCTTACAACTTGTTATCTTATAAATCGTTTGCCTTTATCTGTACTTGGTCAAACCCTATTTTCCATTTTGTTCCCTAAAGGAACTCCCTTTCCACTCACGCCTAAAATTTTTGGGTGTGTAGCGTATGTGCATGATCATCGTCTAGGCATTTGTAAAGTAGCACCTTGAGCCATTCGCTGTGTCTTCGTTGGTTATTCACGTGTCCAAAAAGGGTATCGGTGTTATAGCCCTTCTCCTCAGCAATATTTAATTAGTGCTGATATCACCTCTCATGAGTCATGCCCTTACTTTCTTGAGTCAACCACTTTAGTTTGTGATTTGTTTCCTAAGCCTGATTTGCCCGAGATACACATTATCCCCACATTTCCTTTATCAGTTGTTCCTTTGATGTACTAAAAGTAGTTATATAAAAACACGCTAATCTAGACACTAAGTAATAAATTCAAGACTCTTAATTTAAGTAAAACTACTAACTGGCAAGTGAACCGGTTGACTATAGTACAGCTAAGTAAGTCCGGATATCTAACCCACAGGACTCTTTAAATTACGTTAACTAGCTAAATTTAGACATAACTACAGACACGGCTTTTTATTTATTATTATTAGGGGGGGGGGGTGGTTACTTAAACCTAGACTTAATTCAAATGATGACAAGCAACCACCTAGCCTAGAATCCCATAGGTTTCAGTTATCAATTAACCGGGAAAATATTTAGTTATGGAACTGGGATCGTAAAATAGACGCTTAAAAGAAAAACCCGAACAGGACACCTGACCTTTCTCAAGAAGACACCTATGGGTTTCTAATAAGTTTTAACACTCACCAGTAGTTAAAATCAAGTTTTCTTACGGTCACCTAATTATTTATGGACTAGTATGTTCCTTTATACGAAATCCTATATCACAGCGCAAAAATCAAAGGCAGTGATTCAATAGACAATAATAAATAATATTGGTTTTCAATGATCCCAACTATTGCCTTTTGGTCACTGCTGGTCCCAACTAATGAATTGGCTACTAATGGTCCCAACTTTTAAAGTATCTGTTTCTAACGGTCCGCGACTAACAGAATCCTAACGTCGTTAGTTTCAGGTCGCCGGGAAAACGATTTTGGCCGGAAAACTCAATTTTTTTTCCCGAAAACTCAACATTTTCGTCCCAAACATCTTGGTAACTTCGTATCGAACCTTTTTCAAGTAAAAGCCCTAATTATTGAAGTCTTCGGAAACCTTAGAACCATCGTCGGAATCTGTTGATGGTGCTCAAGTAGTGGTAGTTGGTTAGCGGTGAGTCAATTGGCGGTTGCGGTGTTCAGGTGGTGCTTTCTGGCAACAGATTTGAATTTTCCGACCAAAAACGTTTTTCCAACGACCTGAAACTAACGGCGTTAGGATTCCGTTAGTCGCGGACCATTAGGAAGAAAATACTTTAAAAGTTGGGACCATTAGTAGCTAATTCATTAATTGGGACCAGCAGTGATTAAAAGGCAATAGTTGGGACCATTAAAAACCAATATACCTAATAAATAATCAAACCTAGACGGACTCCTCTTGAAAAACTAAATCTAGCAAGATTAAATAATAAAGATCTATCAATAACCTATCACCTTACAGATATTTAGGTTAGCAGCACACTTAGGTTTATTTAATTAAATAATATTATTCCTATGATCTTATTCGAAATCAATCATAAAATAGTAAAAAACACAAAATAGATGACCTAATAGCAACCTATCATATTGACAAACAATAATCAAGGCAACTATGGAATAATAAAATTTAATTAAACAACCTTAAGCACACATACGCATCAACTCAATATAATTAAACCTTTTACTAGTTCATAAGACCATAACGATAAATAAATCCTAAGTCAAAATCAAACATTAACAAAGGTTCATCATAAACCTAGGCAGTCTATAATGGTTAGCCTAGCATAATAAAATAAAACAAAACGATAATAAAGAAAATCATGGTGAAAAACAAGAGAAACGAAAGATTAAAGATGATAAAACTCATGGTCTTCGTTCTTGAATGATAAGCACATCACTGTATGTTTCAAAGCCTCCAAAAGACTTCCTCTTGAGCTCCCAAATTCGTCCCAAACGGCTGGGGTTCGTAGGTTATGTTTAAGGTTGAGTTTAGGGGTCTTTAAATAGGAAAATTCAAGCCCAAACCCACAAAAAAAAGATACTGGAACATAAGGGTAGCCAAGCCGCGCGACGGGCTCTCTCCATCTTGGCCGCGTGGCGCTCCGGCTAAGGGGGGGGGGGTGGCCTGGTCTTGTCCGGTCCGGTTCTCTCCTGGTTCGGTCCGGTTCATTTCCTAATGCTCCGGTTCGCTGGTTTAGCTCATTTTCACTTGTATTTTGCTCTTTTTAACTACAAACAAGTCCCGGGGCCTACATTATTCAAGTAAATTAGTAATATACAAATGCTAATAAAACCGAATGAAAACTAATAAAATATTATCTTAAATATACATGAGATTTATATATATTTAGCCTTATATCAAATATCCCCACACTTATCTTTTTTTGTCCCTGAAAAAGTGTAATTGCAATGGATTCAAAATCGGAAAATACAGTCTTAAAAACATATAGGTTATCTTAATGCTCAGATAAACGCAAAAACTGCGATTGCCGATATGTTGTCCACTTAAACTCAGTCACCAGCCTATCAAGCCCCTAAGCACATTTAGCAATTATGTTTAAGCAATTTCAAAAACCTACGGGTCTCACACCTTTTGAGTCAAGATTCACCTACCCCATCTCAATCATAGTAAAGACAATTAAAAATTGAGTTGAAACAAACTGGTTCAACATATCAACATAAGATAAGAACCCCTTAATGGTAAGAAGAAAATGCACTTAGACGGAATTATGGATGATAGGTCAAGTGAGGTCGTACGAGGCTGCCCTTAATATTATTGGACTTTGTCCTATATATTCCCGAAGAACATTTTATTGACTAAAAACTTCGAGACCCAATAGTGTATCCTCAGAGTCACCATCCCCTTGGTAACACGAAAACTCTCAGTCCCGTCTAGCATGTACATTTTGACCTCTTTTTCTATTTTTGAGAATGCTTCTTTGGCATTTTTCATTACATACATTTTCTCACTTTTACTTTTTAGATCAACTTTTGGAATACTTATATTTATTTATTTTTCTTTTCTCTTTATTTTATTATTTTTTATTATATATATATATATATATATATATATATATATATATTTATATATATATATATATATATTGTGCACTTAGGCATCTTTAACATAAAAGTATATAACTAAAGACTAAAGCTTGTATAAAATTGGACAAGACGGGGCGCCACCACTCTTTATTTATTTTCATAAAACGGAGTGACCTGCTAATTTTAAAGTGCATTCAATTCTCACCACCTTAGGGTAATCAGCTTATGGCAATACTCTCTATGCCTTATCGAATTTTAGCTTCACTATCCCCCCTAGGATGAGAACCCAAAAAATCTAAGATTAAGTAGGTTTATTCAGAATATGCAATGGGAAGCCTTTAAAGACTAGTTGGGTCTACCGACACATCCCAAGTTTAGTACGTTTTCTTTTTATTTTATCTCTTATATATAGTAGTTTCAAAAACCAATTTCCAATTATACTATCATTTTTCATTTATAATGTAAAAACCATATTCAAGGGACATTTTTTCAAAACTTATTATTATTATTATTATTATTATTATTATTATTATTATTATTATTATTATTATTATAAACTACGACTCAAATATCCTATCCACACACTTAAATTTTGCATTGTCCTCAATGCAAGGATAAGGACGAAAATAAAATAAAGTCGAAATACAAAAAAATAAAAACCTAAAATTAAAAACAAAAAATAAAAAGATAAATAATGGAAAAGACTTAGCTGGTAATATGCGCATGAAATATGATGCCAAAGTCTTCTTCCATAAATGTCCTCCAGGATACTACATCAGCAAACGGTTGCCTCCCGTGAAGCGCTAAGTTTGTGAAAGATTCTTCAGCCGGACTCGTTCCCAAAACCTCAATCAGGAGGCTTCTCCTTTATCCTCTTCCCATTAGTGCTCTTCAACACTCTCCTTTACAACTTGTTGGGAAGAAACTAGTTTTCAATTTCATGTGGGCCCGATAATAAGCATTTAGCTCGATCCACCAATTATTGAAATTATGAGGATGTGAAAAATTCGGCACACTTTGATTCCTGTCTCCAGATAACCTCCGTCTTGGGGCTCTTGATTTTTGTGGCGAACCCCGAACGAGTATTTCTAATAACCTGCCAGCTTTATCGCGCATACGATGATGTTTCACAATGAGATGCAGTTATGTATTCTTCAACCCTTTGGATATCTCATGTGATTCCTCTTTGACGATTGGCTTCTCAAGAGGCTCTCTGAATAAAAATACTTCAAGCTCCTTAATATCTCTTTCGGGGTTAAAATCTCTCTCATCCATATCAGTAAAACCCACTAACTCTTCACCAATTCATCTCTAAACTTTTCCTCCCAAGAGGAAATACACTCCTCTATCTAATTCCGCAAACCAACATCCTCAAACTCGATCACTGGCTCATTAAATTGTATTCGACCTTTTAACCCTAACCGAAACTCATCCGTAATATTCTGAAGCGGTGTATGTGGATCAATGCTATGGATGACACGTAAGAACTCCATTAATATCTCTTCTGGATGAGGTGTGTAATCCATCATTGCACCAGATGGGTCTTTACAACCAACAGCATTCTCCATCTTATCATATATCGGGCAAAATTTGGGCTCATAGAAACACTCCATGAGGATCACTGCAAAGATAAATTTAAATAGAAAAGGATCACGGGTACCAGATAATAGTGAAATAAACTATATATTACAGAAAAAAAAACTAAACTAACTTTAAGCAATTAAACAAAACTATATTAACCTAATATTATAAAAATAAAATAAAATAAAAACTACTTAGACTCCTACGACTCAAAAACAAAACAGAACACTAGCACGTATGTAGCGAGTAAGTCTTATCAAAACTAATAACGCAATTGCCAAGAGTCCCCGGAAACGGCGCCAAAAACTTGATGTGCTAAAAGTAGTTATATAAAAACACGCTAAACGTACCTTATGGATAATAATCAAACCTAGACGGACTCCTTACGAAGAACTAAATCTAGCAAGATTAAATAATAAAGATCTATCAATTACCAATCACCTTACAGATATTTAGGTTAGCAGCACACTTAGGTTTATTTAATTAAATAATATTGTTCCTATGATCTTATTCGAATTCAATCATAACATAGTCAAAAACACAAAGTAGATGACCTAATAGCAACCTATCATAATGACAAACAATAATCAAGGTAACTATGGAATAATAAAACTTAATTAAACAACCTCAAGCACACATACGCCTCAACTCAACATAATTAAACCTTTACTAGTTCATAAAACCATAACGATAAATTAATCCCAAGTCAAAATCAAACATTAACAAAGGTTCATCATAAGCCTTGGCAGTCTATAATGGTTAGCCTAGCATAATAAAATCAAACAAAACGATAATAAAGGAAATCATGGTGAAAAACAAGAGAAACGAAAGATTAAAGGTGATAAAACCCGTGGTCTTCGTTCTTGAATGATAAGAACGTCACCGTATGATTCAAAGCCTCCAAAACCTCCAAGAGGCTTCCTCTTGAGCTCCCAAATTCGTCCCAAACGGCTGGGGTTCGTAAGTTATGTTTAAGGTTGAATTTAGAGGTCTTTAAATAGAAAAATTCAAGCCCAAACCCACAAAAAACGAAGATTTTGGAAAATAGAGTGGCCGCGCCGCGCGATGGATTTCCTTCCTCTTGGCCGCGTGGTGCTTCGGCTAGGGGGGTGGCTGGTCTGGTCCGGCCTGGTCTCCTGCTTCGGTCCGGTTCGTTTCCTGATGCTCCGGTTCGCCGGTTTAGCTCATTTTCGCTTGTTTTTTTGCTCTTTTTAACCACCAACAAGTCCCGTGACCTACATTATTCAAATAAATTAGTAATATACAAATTCTAATAAAAACCAAACAAAAACTAATAAAAATATTATATTAAATATACAAGGGATTTATATATATTTAGCCGTATATTATCCATCTACCCCCACCGGTGTCTAGCGCCATAGTTCCGGTCCTTGTTACTTCCGGTCAATCAAGAAAACCCCGCCATTACTTATCACATATGCTCGACGCGGTAAGGGTCCGGCGACTGAGACACCGGATTCACACTCTGGTACATACTCAGCTCTATTTGAGACTGCGCCACCTACATCCATAATCGATACACCATTGCATGATACTATATCCTTACCTGATACTACCCATGCTACACCAGATCCATATGTTTATGATCCTTTTAGTGCACAGTTGCCTGATATACCTATTGCTTTCCGCAAGGAACCTAGACAACACACCTATTACACTATACAAAATTAAGTTGCATGGTCTCACCTTTCCTCCGAGTCTCGTGCCTATACCACCAGCCTTGATTCCTACCCAATTCTGAAGAATGTGACGGAAGCCTTAGCTCACCCAGGATAGAGACAGGCTATGGAAGAGGAGATAATGGCTCTCAGATCTAGCCATACAAGGGATCTTGAAACTTTTCCTCATGGACAGCGTATTGTTGGTTGTCATTGGGTGTAAACAGTTAAACTCAACCCAGATGGCTCATTACATCGTCTGAAAGCCCGATTGGTTGCTAAGGTTATTCTCAGGCCTATGATATTAACTATGAAGAAACTTTCTCCCTAGTTGCTGAAATATCATTTGTACGCATTCGTATTGCCATCGTCGCTATTAATCATTGGCCGCTCCATCAACTTGATGTCAAAAACGCCTTCCTAAAAGATATTATTGAGGAGGGGTCGTTATGGAGTAGCCATCCGGGTTCATTATCTAGGAGGCCTCGAAAGTTTGCAAGTTACGCCGTTCTTTATATGGTCTTAAGCAGTCTCCTTGGGCATGCTTTGGTCGTTTTTATAGTGTTATGGGAGAGTTTGGAATGGTCCATAGTGCCTATGAGTACTCTGTATTCTTTTCGCACTGGCATGGCTAAAGGATTATTGTTGTGGTTTACGTGGATGACTTCATCGTTATAGGAGATGATGAGGTCGGGATTACTGAACTCAGGTAGTTCCTTTAGTCCCAGTTTCAGATTGGCAACTTAAGTCGACTTTGGTACTTCCTTGGCATAGAGGTATATCGTTCACCGTAAGTAATCCTTCTCTGAGAACGGAAGTATGTTCTTGATAAGTTAACTGAGTGGCCTACTGGGTTGCAAGACTGCTGACACCCCATGCTTCTAACAACGAAGCTCCTTCCAAAACACGGGAGTGCAATGAAGGATCCTGAGCGATACCATCGATTGGTTGGGAAGCTTAATTATTTAACAGTCACACGACCGAATATTTCCTTTACTATCAGTGTCTTAAGTTAGTTCATGGCCACACAGTAAACCAGACACTGGGTTGCTGCTCTTCGTGTCTTCAGGTATCTCAAGACAACACCAGGTATGGGGATCTTATATTTTGATCAAGGCCACTATCGTGTGGGTGCTTTTACAGAGGATGGAGATGGTCAGATATCTGGATTCTTAGATACAGATTGGGCAGGTTGTCCGATTTCACGAAGGTCTACCACCGAGTATTGTGTATTTGTTGGAGGAAATCTTGTATCTTGGAAAAGTAAAGAGCAACACACGGTATCCAAATCAAGTGTCGAGTTGGAGTATAAAGCCATGGCAGATGTAACATCAGAGATGATTTGGATTTGTCAACTTCTCAGAGAACTCAGGTTTATTTCAGATGACTTGATGTGATTATATTGTGATAGTCAATCAACTATACATATAGCCAAGAATCAAGTATTTCATGAGAGGACGAAGCATATTGAGGTTGATTTTCATCTAATCACATATCGGATAACAGGTACTCAAACAAATCCTCCATCCATTTAACCAATTTATATAAAGGCAACTTTTTAGCTTGCAGATATTCTCACTAAACCTCTTAGAAAATCTCAAATCGGTTTTATTTGTAGCAAATTGGGCATGATTAACATCTATGATCCAACTTGAGGAGTGTTAATTGTAAATAATTAGTAGTATAGATGTATTTATGTTATTAGTATTTACTTAAAGGCCCCTCTCCAAGTCTATATAATGCGCAGGTCATGTCTTATAATACACACAGTTTACAGTTAATCAGATATCGTTTACACTTTTAATTACACTCTATAAAGTTGTGTCTTTGGAATGTTAATTATATGATCTCATGGTGTTAGTTGACTTTAGTTTGTAATGACAGTTAAACTTTTGTTGTGATTTAAAGTCGGCCCAGAAACCGTTGCTTGTCTGGTTGAGTGCTTCTTAGCCACTATATTTGGTCGGTCGGTTATGGGTCGGACAATTGAACTTGGAACCGAACCTGGTGGTTAGACCGGCTCTAAAAATTAATTTACTTTTCTTTCCAAAATCTCATTATAGTAATTCATTTACTAAGAACTAGTTACTTTAGATTGCATGTTTTGTTAACATTGCAAATATATTTGAAGGAAAAAAAGTGTTTTCACATATTTAAAACATAAATGAACGTTCACGTACATAAATGAACAAGCAAACCATGTGTTCATGTTTGTTCGTTTATTAAATAAACGAATATAAATGAACTTGTCACTGTAAAATTCAATAAACATTTTTTTACGTCCATTTATGTTTGTCATAGTTCGTGCATTTACGTTCGTTTATATATTCATTTAAAATATTTATGCTCGTTACAGTTTACACTAATTCTATGAAATAAAGTATCACAATTTAGGTTAGTATTATTTGTTTATTTTCTAAGTCCAATATATTACATTTACTTTTAATTCATGTTCGATCGTTAATGTTCGTTCAAGTTCAAAGATTGGTCGTTTATACTATTAACCAGTGAACATAAATGAACATGGACAAGTTAGATTAAATAAAATAGTTTTTTTAATAATACAAAACTTTGATAAATTTCTAAATGCTTTTGCTTGATAATGCTCGTTTATCCCGCTTTCTTGACTTGTAAAACATCCTTTTTTTTTCTTTCTTTATAGTATAATATTTGAAAACAAAAAAGAAAAGAAAAGAGAAAAAAAAAGGACTCTTTAAAATGACACCACCAAGTAATTATACTCCTCAAATTACTTACTTCTAAAAAAAATTTATAAATTTCTTTACCGCAGCTAACTAAACTTGTTATCATTTTGACTATTTTCGTTTCCTGCCTTTTATCCTAATGACTTTGTCCTCTATCATTAAATCTCCACCACACTAAAATCCCCTTTGATAATCTCCGATTCCATTGAATCAATGCGACATTCGTCACATTGACTAATAAAATGGTGAATTGATTAATAAAATAGTAAATTGATTTTGTATTTGTGTTTGTGTTCAGTTGTTTATCTTTATGATGTTGTTTTTTATTTATGATAATAAATTTAATCCTAAGTATTATATCATCTTTCTTTCATTAATTGAGTAAAAGACATTTAATTGGTCATAATAGTTGATTAGTTAATCAAAATCTATGATTTCAAAACTTATGACTAATCTCTTAACTGACAATCAAATCAACTCATTTTGACCTTGTTATTAACAATTTTGAGCCTATATAAAGCTCACTTATTTTTTACAATTTCTTTGCACAACCAACTTAAATTCAAAATCATCCAAGCTTGTCAATTTCTCTCAAGTCTCAAGTTTGACTTTCAAAAGTCAACTGCTCAAGAAACTATTATTTTCATTTTCTTTTGTAATTCAATCCCGGGTAATGTTTATTTCTTGTCGTTACACATAATGATTGTTTCCATGATGACAACACAAACGACATTCATGGAGACGTATCATTCTTTGTAGTCGGCTCGCTTATGTTCGGTTTATTAATTTTATGTTTAAAAGTCAACTTTTATTTTTACAAACTAATAATCAAGAACAAACATTTTTCTGTCATACTACTTCATCTTTATAAAATAATGTTAGGCACAAACCCGACTCAAAAACCGGGTTCGTGCCCGACCAAAAAACAAATCACTCGGTAAACTAGTTTTCTTAATTAGTTGTTCGGTTGGAACAAACCGTACTCACCTAAATCAACTAATAATTATTATAACTCATTTATTTTTCAAAGACTTAAATAAATTAACTTAACAAATCAAATAACCAAAAACCGTTTTATTAAACCCAAAATATTTTTTCTTTCTAAATTTTATAAATTGTTTTGTTATAAACCGAACGTCCTCACCAAATTATTTTCTTTACGCATCTTCTTTTTATGCCTAGCTATTTATTTATCAAGTGTCCGTTGAACCGAACTTTGTTGCTTCACTCACTTAAAGGCATTTTTCGCTCTCGATTCGCTTACTTAACAAGTGAGTTTTTTTATAACCCATTTTTACCGCTTTATAATATTTTTTTGGGTGTAGCACGTCTCAAATTTTAGTTTGCTGGTTATGCATTTGTTTTCAAACCGATTCACATTATATCGTTTGTGTTGTTATTGTTCATACATATTGTTTATGATGTATACGCGTATTATGTGCAATGTGTTTACTGCTTTATGGTGAAACGCAATTGCAAACGCAAAGTGGGAGGGTTCGACGGGACGTTCCCGCGCTACCTATCCTTCAACTTCAGTTGTAAAGAATGGTGGTATCATTATCATTCCCCTAGGTTGGGGCGCTATTTTTCGTTGCATTCCATTTACTTTATGTTGAATATATATCGCATGATGATTGTTGAATCATATTTTCACACATACACACACACATACCTAAAACTTATGAAAGCTCACTAACATGTATTGTTGACAAATGTATTATTTTAAATATGCTACAGGTTGATATGATAAAGTGACAGGAGAAGAAAACTATTTATACATTAGAATTATTTTAATGAATAATATTTGCTTCATTTCGATGTAATGTTATTTGTCACATTATCACTTGTGTGCTTGAGAAATTATAAAATAAAATAAATATATTGTCACTATTAATAATGTTACAAGATTATGGGTGATCTGTACGTTACACCCAGACGTATTCCGCTTTAAACCGGGTGCTACAATCAACAATTTTCATTCTATTACTTTCTGAAGACTCAATAGTCATTATCGATCATACTCTACCCAAATTAGCAATGGACACATGATTTTTAAAAATATTTGGTGAGTCGGTGTCATTTAACTTCAAATATGTAAATAATATAAAAAAACAAGTATCAAACAATATTAAACGAATATACAACTTTTCCGATGAACATGCGTTTACCATGTATATATCCCGCCTATGCCCGAACCACATATTTGTATTGAAACAGTGTTGTCCAGTCAAATATCATGGGCTAGGTTCAAATTCAAAATCTTTTAATCTAAGCAAGTACAAATGAGTTTTGTCATATTTAATTCCACTAGACAAAAGATCAAAAGAACTCCAGTTGAAGAAGAATTCATCTCACCAAGACATAACCTTTAAGGCGGTATGTCATATTGATGCCACTTAAAAGAGTTCCCCACTGGCAAATATGCATGAAGTGTAATCTTACTTGAACACTAACAATTTAGTCTACATTCTTTTGCGTGCACACCAACTGAATAAACTGTAGATGATTATGTCTGTCCCTAGCTTGTGCATCCGACACTTGTACGTCACGCATGCTTCATGGCACCTCATGGTATGCCACTAGACACTAGTTATTCGAAACCCACGTTCCAGAACTGTAGGAAACAAAGTTGGAAGGAACAAAATCCTAAATTAATTAGCAGATCTTAGTTCATACGGACCTACCCACTTTCTCTACATATTAAACAATTTTATTTATATAACAATGACAACCAGCAATCATGTTATGCATACGTAATACGTATACATATACATGTATATATAAGCATGCAATGTAACTTTGTTTAAACAAGACAAGAAGTCATATAGCAAGTTATTAGATCGAACATAACTCAGTCATTACATGGCTCGTTTAACGATAGTCGTGCTTGTTGTAATTGTTATTTTGGTATGCGGTGCATCATGTTTAGATGCGAGGAAGACATTGAGTGAGAAGAAAGGATCGATTAGGGAGGGTAGTTTGATCAAAAATGCCATTCTTAAGGGCACCCCTGCACCACCGTCTGCTTTAAGTGAAAAGCTCTTTGCTCTTCATCTTGTTCGTATTAACAGGATGTTGCCGGAGTCTGTGCCTAGTCCTGCTATTGGCAATTAGTTTGTCATGTATTTCTATTTGAAAAAGATAAAGATATGATATGATATATATGCTTGCTACATCAATAAAATATTAATATTCACATATAGCATTTGAAATTGGAAATAGTTCGGTTATATCATTACAAATCAATTAATTACCTTACTTAGTATTTATTTCGCATATTGTTGTTGTCACGTAGCCTAGTTAAGCAACAACTATTTTAGCTATAACTTGACTTAGCAATGACATGCGTTAGGTGATTACTTAGCTTTAGCTTAGCGGCAACATAGTTTACCGATATCATAGGTTCAAGCGATTACTTAGTCTAGCGATAACTTAAAGAAGAGGCGATTACTAGAGGTTCTTGAATGGTTTAACCGTATAAGCAATGTTGTAAAACTCCCGAGTAGGCGGCCGAGTACTCCCCGATTACTCTCCGCCTAGATCGAGTACTCCCCGCCTCGGCCGAGTACTCCGTAGGTATTTTCCGAGTAATCCCCGACTACACCCGAGTACTCGCGACTCCCTAGTCGACCGCCTATGACCGCCTAACGACTTTTACAACCATGCGTATAAGTAATCGTTTTTTATGTGTACTTTGTACAGTTGTTCAAGGGTTCGATTATAGAAGACTCTCGGTAAAAGTAGAAGCTCCCAAACATGGTGAGATTCTTGACTTTGTTTAATAAATTATTTGGGATTGTGTGCATATATGTACAGAAAATTAAGAAGTAAAAGTATGAAGGGTTAGTATGTATGTTTTTATAAGTTAAGTGAATGGTCTAATCTGCCAATAGTTCCCACGAGGACTTAGCTCTTGTGTAGGTGATCGGCTTATAATTTGTACAAGTATTTATATATTAATTATATATTATAGGTATTAGATTTTGTATAAAAAAAATCAGGGCCGGCTCCAGGCATGGCGAGCCAGATGACCGTCCGAGGCACCTTTTTTTTGGGGGTACTGGTGGAACACATGAGGTTCTGAGGGTATGGCGAGGCAATTGTTTGTAGAGATAGAAGATAGAAAGCATATAAGCATATAAGATGAAAAAACTTATTGAAACCACAATAGTTTTTCTTTTAGTCGTCGGAGCAGCTCAGAATGTCTGTCATAATGTTATTTGCTAAAGAAGTGTGAAGAATGAAGATAACCTAATTATGTTGAGCCTTCTATTAAATTTAAGCTATGGCCTATATTATTTAACCCACCTAAAAAGTTTCTTTTAAACAGAACATGAAAGGAAAACTTATATAAAAAGAAAACTAAAAAAGGAAGTCAACAATCTCAATTCTCAACCTTTGTTATCTTGTATCACCATTCTCAATATAATTAACCTTTTAAATCGTAACTATTTTATTGTGCTTGACGGAAAGCATGGTTAGCCATTTATTATATTTTTAATTTATCTATTTATTCTTGTATTTAGTTTATTGTTAATTAAACTTCAATAAATTTTGTTTTCTTTTTAATAACATTTTCTTATTGGACGAGGATATCCTTTTTACTTTTCTTTAAAATTTAAAAATTATATATATTAATATATAAAACAAGAAATTTACCAGGCCCTCTATATAATACATTAAAACCTCAAAACTCAAAATTAATACTATGAGTTTGTTATGTTTGTTGTTATAACGTTAATTGTCATTTAAAAAAGAGTTAGTTTATAAAATTCATTAGGGCCATTTTCCGGCACGTATAGGTTGTTGAATCCTTAGGACCGGCTCGGATAATCAGTTAGCTATTATGGTGTATGATTTTAATACTATATCTTTGGTATGTTTATTATTATAATGTTAATCGTCATTTTAAAAAAAAAATTAGCTTACATAGCTTATTACTCGACATGGCCTACAAGCCTTTTTCTTTTGGCTCGGCCGAGGTATTTAAATCCTCGGGGCCGGCCCTGAAAAAAATATTACCTTAATTAGTTTTTGCATAATTATAGGTGAAAGACGACAACGAGCTAAAACTTTAAAAGATTATAGTAGCTATCGATCAAATTGTTACTGTGGTTAACAATTAAATGAATGACTCAATTCCATATTTAATGTTGATGACCATAGTGACATGCGAGGAATAATTAAATTGTTTGTATAGAATTTTTTAGGAACTCAAAAAGAAACTAAAATAAAAGGTGGGCTCACGTAAAGTGCAAAAAACGGCAGCAGCCGATCGAACCGGTGAAGAGAGCTTGCTGTTATTTGTCCATGAAAAGGTATGTTTGCCCGATTATTTGCTCGTTTACTTGTTGAATTTAGTTCATAAATTTTAATGAAAAATATGATAGTGGCAGCATTATTTTATTTGTTATTATTGCCAGATAAATTTTCTTGTGATCATAACCGAGCGTAGAGGTTGTAGGATTTTTAGTAGTTCATTTATGTTATTATGTTAACTTGTTGAACAATATTTGTTGTTATGTAACTGATGATGTATATGAACTAGATGTTAAGTATTGTTGTTTCAACATTCAGTTGAAGGTTAATTGATACAATTGACGTTTTGTTTGGCAGCTACAGTAATACGTGTTCTTGTAGGGTATATTATGTCATAAGGCTTTATTACATACTTTTGTTAGTTATCACTGAAGGAATTTCTCTCAGTCACGCTAAATGGACGACTATTGGTGTTCTTGATTAGGATGATTTAGAAAACCTGTTTATTAGTTATTTATCAAAGATTGTTTGCTAACATGAATAAGTTTGATTGACTATTTATCTGGAACCTGGGTATATATGATCCCTCTTTTACATTTTACACTTAATAAAAGTTTAACCAGCATTAAAAAAAAGTCTTTTCCATCTGAAAAGTTTAATCATTGGAAACTTCATAATTGTTTTTTATAATTGTTTTATAAATAATTTGAATAATCAAATGAAACGTATAATATTTATCATATGCTTCTTATGGATACGATATCTGACTTATACTAGCTACTAGGTTAATTGGGTTTTGCATGATCGGAGCAACACGGTTATCCGTAAGGGGGAAGTTTAACCGTGACTAGAAATTTCAGTAAAAGTTGGCAATGCTTTTGTGACTTGCTGGAAATTGTACACTTGTGTGAATGGCGACGGTCATTATAAAAGTTCTCCGGTCAATATGAAGGAAGGTGTGTCACGACCTGTAAAAGTAGAAGTATGCGCAGAATCATATCACTAAACTTAGAATTATAATTATGAATGAAGTAAAAGTAAAAGAAAGTTTATATTGAAGTGTATTATTTTGTGCCTACGTATGCTTTATTATTCTTAATAACCGGTAAGTATGAATGTTGTGAAACCTAGAACTTACTTAGGAAGAAGACTTTTAGCATGCACATCATGTTAACATGTATGGCTGTAGACAATGCGTAGTCATAATGTCATACCTCCAGACATTTCAAGCAATGTGATGCCAAGTCAGCATTTCAACATTTTACAAAAAGGGGGCGCAACCATAACTCTCTTCAAAACTCTGCTGCAGTTATTACTCAATCATTGTCTTTTTCTATTTTGCATTTCTAATTTTTTTAATTAAAACTAAACAATTAGTATTTCATTAAATAAATAAAAAGTTATTTTTTTGCAACCGAACCATCGAGGTTTCCACTCTTGCCAATTACGTCCAAATCAGTTTTTACCTTATATGAGGGGTATTTTTTTTTTGTCTTCTATTCAATATTTAAATATATTTATTATTTGTTGGGGGGGGGGGGAATGTAATTATCAATATTTATTAAAGATCTAGATCTAATAAACTAGTAAATAGAAATATGGAGATGAAGCCGTCGATGGGGTTGCCGGAGATGACGTCGGCGATGGGGCTATTCCTCATCATCATCATTTCGTTTTCGGTGAGGATATGGTGGTTTTCAACGGGCCTTTATTGAAAAGCGAACCCTTCTTCGGCGTTATGTACATAACGTTCTCCATCAAAACGCAGCCAGAAACGCGGGGGGGGGGGGGGGGGGGAGGGCGGTGTACCCCTGGCGTTATGGCCCAAAATGCAGCCACGACTACGGATGGTCTTAGAATAAGGATGGGCTGATGATGTATGGTTGAAATCACATGTTTATAGTATTTAATATCGTGTGTTTTACTTGTTTATATATATCCAACACGAGTACTTTGAGTAGTTTTATGATTACAGGTGCTCGGAGCTTAAATGAACTAATTTGGAGCATTTAGGATGGCGAGGAATCAAGTTACGGTTAAAAGGAAACAATCGGGGTGGGGGTAAGAATGTTGGACGAGCATCAAGAAAACGCAAAATAAAATAGTTGGTGCTAAAGCCGTCGTAACCTACGGTGGCTCCACCGTAGCTTGCCGTGGAGTTTTGAAAAAAATGGTTGTAAGATATAAGCAAAGGACCATAAGGCTTAGGTCTGCCGTAAGCTACGGTAGCCTGGCCGTAAGCTACGGTAGGCACTGACAGGAAAATTGGTTTTCTTATTTTTCTTCCATATTTAAGCCTGGTTAAACCCTTAGGTCGAATATCCTTCATACTTTATCATATTGAGGCGATTTTGGAGCCGTCTTCCACCATCCTAATACCCTTTAATCATCATAATCATCCATGCTTTCATCCTTGCACACCATAATGAAGTTATTCAAGAAGAAGATGCAAGGTTAAAGCTTCATTGACCATCTCGGGCGTAGGGTTGTGTTGTATTTTGGATTTTCGGTGTTTTGAACCTTAACTTTGGATTTGGTTAATCATTAGGTTAGTCAAATCTTTACATTTGTTTGTGTTGATTAAGTAGTATTTCGTAATTGAATGTTTAAGATTTTTTTAGTTAATTGATTTTTGCTCATCAATATTTAGGATTGAGTTTTTATCGTCATTGACACGTCTATTGTTAACCATAGAATTGATTTTTTTTTATCAAAACCTAAAACTGGGAATTAATTAGATTATAATTCTGTTGTGTTAATAGTTCAGATTAAGTTTTGTTAATCAGCAGCGCCAAATTTATCTGAACTAAGAGATTTCCAAATAGGTTTAATTACTTGTCCAACCCGCTTCACAACCTGATACCTGGAGATTGTTTGTTTGTTTCATAGTATTCAAAATCAAAACTATTCTTAGAAGTTTGCTTGACATCCTCTGTCCTCCAAGTGTAGTATTTAATAACTCATGAGTTTAACTAACACTTTCCACGGATTCCCTGTGAACTCGACATCTTGCTTGCTCTTTGCTAGTAAAGGTATTTTATACATGTTTTTGATTGATCTTTTGACATCGATCAAAACGGCGCCATTGTCGGGAAATCAACCCGCAAAGTTCTAGTTTTGTATTTTGTTTACTTTGTGTTTTTAATTTTATTTTTGTCAGTTTTACACTCGGTATTTGTGTTGTTTTATGCGTGCAGATAACTCAGGATGACATGGAGTTGGTTATATGAACCACATGAAGGATATAAGGTCGTGGTGTATGATGACTTGTACAATCCGCATTCATATCATGAACCACCATCAATGAACTCTCAAGGCTTCTACAAGTCAGATAATTGTCGCAACATGCAGTACCAGAATTATTCACTACCTCCACCAGATTATCAACGCTATTATGAGTCAGGTGAATATAATAGTGATGGACCTAAAACGTCAACTTATGTAAGTTACGAGAGGAGGAATACTGTCACACCCCAACCGATGGCGGAACATGCTAGGGGCCACATAATTTGTATCGATCATAGCTCAAAAGACACTAAATGAATTACACGTGTTAATATCTAAATTCTTTATTTCATAAAATGATTAAGCACACAAAAGCATGGCATCGTCTCAAAGGGAATAAAATTACAATTAAATCTTTAAAACAAAAAATAAATGTTTATTCGACATGCAACCTAAGGTCCATTCTAAACTTCATCACTTGCTTCATCCCATATAACTACCTGCGTTATGAAAATACATAGTTTGTCAACATAAAGTTGAGCAATAATCATGGTTTGTGTGTGTGTGTGTATACATATATAATTGAAAATGGCAATTCCTTGCGGTAAACATGAATCACTACAACTAGTATAACAATAAAAAAAATCATTTCCCCTCTCCCAAACGGGCTGAGTTACTCCGGGGGCATATGATCATACTAAATGACATGCCATTAGAATGGGACATGTAATTAATAATTTTTTTTTATCTTTGTTTGAAGATCCGAATAATAAAACCAAAAAAGTTAGCGACCCGGGTTCTCGCGTTTGATAAATTGCGAATGTTACAGTATTCACAACTTTTGGAAACATCATATTGAAATTAGAATACAACAAAAATTACAATAAAAGTAAACCATAGTACGAAAGTATTCACTTAAAATTAAAACAACATGGAGGTTTGATTGACCCGAAAATCGCTACAAATGGGTAATATGATAAGCCCATTTATATATAGGATGTACCAGCAGCGTATCCATCATAATCTTGTTATATTATATGTCATTTGTATTGTTATTCTATAGTTGCTCGACTTGGAGTTGTTTGCACACCAATATTCCCACTATGACTTCCATGCGAGGGTTTCGGTATTTATGCACGCACTCATAATTATTTATTTCGTTGTATGGTCCGCATGGCTCATTCCATTGAGTGTGTTAAAATCATAGACATATGTATAAGAAAATCTTTTGAATATCAAGAAAAAATCTTGAAATAAAGACAAAACAAAATTTTTTTACGGCCATTTAAAAGTAAAGAAAACTCTTGAAGTTGATTACTCAAGATGAAAAATGTGACACCAATAATAACCAACTAAATAGTTTAATGACGGAAAAATAATGAAAATCATTAATATCCAGAACATCAAGATAGAACGATGAAAGATGCAACAAGTTTTTGGGTATTAAACCAAAAGAAAACCCATAGTATTTTAAAGTAAATATCCAAATAGTTAAGTCAAATATATGAAACATCGAGGTCATGAGATGAAAACTTGTGTAAACCATGATAATCATAAGTAGTTGTCATAAACTAGTGAAATAATGGCGCGAGGTTGTTAGCAATGTTATCTCTGGGAAGTTTAACCGTTATAGGGAGGGTTTAAGTTTGAGACGCTCATATTGAGATAATGATAAATCGCAAATGAAAATACAAATTATACAAATAATAACACTTTGGGCTCCTATTAGATAGCTATGCCTTGACCAAGCACACAGCCTCGGTTCAAAGTAACCAGTCATATGCAGCCTAGATTACGGCTCCTATTAGATAACCACGTACATAGCCATGCACATGGTCCCGGTTTCACTAACGATTACATTTGGGGTCACCGGTCATAGGCCGTTAGATTGAGTTGATCATGAGTAAACAAACCAAATTTCCCTAGCTGTTACATACAATTACGTGTTGTGCTTTATGAGGAGAGTAAATGAAAATAGAATAATCAAATGTAAACATTAATTCATTGATAATATTGAAAATTTGTTGGTACATTGAGACATTTATTTAAACGGTAAGATTAAAAACATAAATGTTAAATGTAAAAAAAAAATGTCATTCTCGACCCTTGTCTTCTCTGGGTAGGTAGGTCTTGGGTATAAGGACTAGTGTGAGGTGGTACCATTATTTCTAAGGTGAAATTCATTAGCATTGATGAAGTACACACGTCCTTGCGCACCCTGGTTGGCTTGATTCACTTAAGTGCACGTATTGGTTTGGTTCAGGTTGAATAGCTTGGTTAGGCTGGGCTTGCATTGGTTGGGATTGATTGGCTTGGGCTTGATCGGCTTGGGCTTGATATACTTGGAATTGGTTGGATTGGTTTGGGTAGGTTTGGATTTGATAAACGAGTTTTGGACATGTGTTGTGAAGAGGCTTGGGCCACCATAATGATAGCATGCTCGTATAGTTAGGGGTGCAGGTGTATAAGGTAAGGCATATGATTTCTGAAATGGTTGAATAACACGTTGTGGGATGAGTGAGTGGTGTTGAGTTTGCATGGGTTCTCGGCAAGTGTTGATGGAGTGGCCGAAACGACCACAGTTGAAGCACTTTTGGCACCGTGCAGTAGTAGGGTGGTGAAACATACACGTGTTATATAAGGGATAGGTTCCCACATAGGGCTTTTTGTTAGGTTGGCCTTGGATATCTTGGGTTGGTGAGCGTCTTGGGTTGGTTAGGGCATAGTTTCGGTGTTTTGTGTTTATTGATGATGTTGTTGGTGTTGTTGTCGTTGACAGGTTTTGGTAAGGTTTTGACTGTGACCTCATTGGAAGGTTCGGTTAAGGCTTTTTGGTACTTTTACGCGTTAAAGTCTCAGCCTTAACGTGGTTCTCGTGAGGGTACCGGATAAAGTGATTGCACCATGGAGGATTTTTGGGCCACGACTCAAAATGGAGTTTTGAATTTGCATGGGCAGGCCAAAGATATATTTGTCGATGGCTCGATCGAGGGGAGTGACCATATGCAGGATGAGGAGGCTTAGTTCGTGGAAACGGTCATTATAAGTCACATTGTCACCACCTTCTTGTAAACTCTTTTTCCAACTTTTGGAGCTCATACTTGGGCAGGACTTCTTGAGCATGAATTTCTTAAGGTCATTCCATGGCAAAACCATGGAAACTCCCCCCCCCCCCCACCTAAAGAGTGCTTCTCACTATTCCACCAAGTTAGGGCTCCTAGTTCAAAAACACTTGAAGCGTAGGTGGTCTTTATATCCACATAACACTCTCAATGGGGAAAGAAACTCTCCATGCGTTCAAAACATTGAATGAGAGTGGTAGCACCTTCAGATCCAACATACTTGGATGGGGTTCGCATTTGTGAATTGCTTGTACGCACAACCAACGGGGTGGGTTGTTGCGGGTGTGGCGGTAGAATTCATGGTTTAAAGTTGGGTGATGAGGGTTGGAATAGCTTCCATAATTCCTCTAGCATTGCGGGATGACATACTACGGCCCGAGGTACCGGTGCGATGGTTGCGGTTGATAAGGTGAAAAGACATGCCGCGGGGAAACGGTTTAAGATTTCATAAATTTTGGGTGATTTGATGTATGGATTTTTATTATAAAATTTCATATTTAGGTAAGAATTGTAAATATATGAGGTCTAAATTGAAACATGCATAAAATTTGAGAAACCCTTAATAATTTGATGTTAAGATTGAAAATTTTATCATTTATGGAAAGAATTACAAATATAAAGCACTCAAAATTTTGGTTATATGAAATGAATCAATACAATTCATTTAGTGGCTAAGAGTTCGTGAATCACCATGGTTCCTTTTAACATAAATGAGAAAAACAACATTGATAACCATAAATAAAATTAATTACCAAAAGTTAGTTGTTGAATTATCCATGTATCACCATGGCTTTATCTCAACAAAATGATCAAAAATCGATTAAAATCGAGATATGGGGCTTTGATGTGAATGACTGGGGTATCCATGAACCACCATTGCTTTTCCCACCCATTCATTCAACTTAAACAACATAGGGAAAGACCTAGTTTAGCCACTGTAATACCCATGCTTAAGCGGAAACGCCCGAGTGTGACGTACAGATCGTTCAAAACAAATGTGACAATATTATCATTAATTTATTCAAACTTCAAGTACACAAGTTAAAAACAAGGAAATAACATTTAATAAAATAAAAATTCAACAACTTTTCCAATTATTTTGATAACCTAAGTCTAGTGTCGAACTTCATCCTCTAATAAACGTACCTGTAGCATGTATATAAAATAAAGTCAACTAACAAGTAGTTGGTGAGAATCACACAAGTTTGATATATACGTAAAAGAAAATCATACAATTCTATGAACAAGTCTAAATTGCAAGTAAGGTCCTTTCCAATTGGTAACAACCAACGTATTCAGATAATCACATGCAAGGTACTTTCCATTTGTTAACAACCAACGTACTCAGATCCCGGGGGCGGTCCCTTTTCCACTCATAATACGACGATCTTGAGTGCAAGGGGGGTATGATCATACTTATCACTCGAATTTGAAGTTGAAATTCAAGCAAGTAGTCAAATAAACACACAAGTCCATAATACGAATTGTAGTAGTAAATGCTTTAAATAAGATATACTGCTACCCCCAAAATTTAAAAGCGTTTAAAAAGGGGGTGTGAGAAACTCACATTTGAAATTGATGATAAACGGGGAACGAAATCCGAAAGTGCGTCGAAGGAACTAAAACGAACGATCCTTACGATCTATAATTAAAAACAAATAAAAAATCTAACTAACGGGATAAAAAATTACATAATTTGGTTAAAGAGATTGTAAGGCCCCGTTCCCGGTAACCCTACTTTGGTGTTGGATTTACTCATAAACACAATTCTAAAATCAAAGTTAATTAAAACTTTCGCGGAATAACTTAAAACTTCAACCATCACATTACAAAACATTCATTTTTGTCTTAACATACAAATTGTCTTTCCATAAACATTAATTAAAACAGTCATGACACTTCTTCGTAGATGCCAGTCTCTTCCGTTCATGCCATGTGTCCCTCTTCAAGCCAGCTGCCTCACCCTATTTGCCTGCGTGCATACTAAAAGTCAGCTACGCTGAGTGAGTTCTAGTTATTCAATTAACATACATAACATTCATACCATACTCATACGTGTCCGGAGATACGTATTCATACCTTATTCAATATAACTTCTTTCATACATACTTTACATACATGCACACATTCTTAAATACTTCCTTTCATAAAACCTTATGGTATACCTAAGCTCCTCTATCTTAAACATCACAGATATTATAAGGGTCTTGTCCCTAACATCACAGATATTATAAGGTTCCGGTCCCTAACATCACAGATATTATAAGAGTCTTGTCCCTATCATCACATATATTATGAGGGTCTGGTCCCTATCATTACAGATATTATAAGGGTCTGGTCCCTTTTGTCTTGAATAACCTTACCTTTATCATACGTGCATCCTTTACATATCTTCTAGTTATAAATATATATACATAATCGTTCATACAATCATTATGTAACGATACATTCAATACATAATCATACACGTATCATACACTCACCAATCAAGTAAGCATATTATCTACCACATAGGAGTATGCACACAGCCCTGAAAACATAACAAATAAGGGGGGGGGGGGGCTAGAACTCACCTGGAGTCGGTTTCTCTCGCCGTTAATGGTAATGCCCTTCTTTAGTTGTGCACGACTAACTGTACAACACATTACGCGTGTCAATTATCCATTACTACTACTTCCTATATCTAAGTTAGTGGAACTCTCAACTAACGGGGGTCCGGGAGCAGCGCCCCTGGTAACGAGGTCTAGGGACGGCAGCCCCTAGCAGGGTCCAAGGGGCAGAGCCGCTGGCTGGGGTTGAATTTCGCATCAGAAATTTTATTTTTGTTAATAGGTCCTTTAACAAAAACGCATCAGAAAATGAATCGGGTCACATTTTAATAACAACTTAAACAATTTCGCATGGGAGGAATTTCGCATAGAATTTCACCTCGCATAACTTTTTTGCTTCTCACGGCTGAGCGAAGCGAAACACCTGTTTCGCTTCTCATGGGCTGAGCGAAGCGAAACACCTGTTTCGCTTCTCATGGATGAGCGAAGCGAAATACCTGCGTTTCTTTGTTTTTACCATTTTAAAGCCATTTTTCTCCTTGTTTCCTCCTTAGGACCCGATTCTACTCTTTTTATAGGTTTTGGGTTGTACCAACTTTGTATACCCATGTTTCTCATAGTCCAGACGTCACCTTTTTTGTTCTATAATACACCCGTGAGACTAAAACTCACCAAGTTCATGTTTTTCTTACATTTTACACCCCGATCTAACATTACATCGGTTTGCATGTCGATTCTAACCATAAAACTTAACCCTTTGGCCGAAGCTTACCTTTTTGCTCCGGGTTCGGTTCAGATCCGGACAACTCGAGGATTTGGACGTGATTCTTGTTATTTGAAGACACTTTGAGCACCAAGATCTTCCTTACTTTAACCCGGATTTGGATTCGGGTCTTGAGAGCGCGTGTGTGTGTGTGTTTGCTATGTTTTGAAAGAAAAAGAAAGTGTGGGGAAGTGGTGGATATTTATAGGAGGCTATGGCCCCACCACCCACTCTCAATCCCAAATCCAATATTATCCAAACACTAACACATAATTAAATAAATGACACACAGTTAATAACAAATCCTTTTGTTATTTAATATTCTAAAAATACGGATGTTACAGAGATTTTGTATTATTTTAATGTATTTTATAATATAATATTATTTTTAAGTTTTAACAGAATTTTAATATTATTTTAACTAATAATTTATAATCTTAATATTTATTTGGTTAATAACTCAACATTAATACGATAATTATGTTATTTACTAATCATGGGTTTTAATGCTTTATCTCAAAAAAATATAACTATGATAACGAAGTATAAAACTAACGAATTAAAGTTAAGGAACTAAAAAGCTATTGAATTAAAGTAAACAAAACGGAAATATAAACTAATATTAACATGTTTAACGAATGCGACAGTTAGTTTTTAGGGAAAATGATAAAATATAATTTATATTTAGTTTAAAATGATTTTATTTGATTTAAAATGATTTTTTAATAATTTGTTTGATTTTTTAATAATAATTTTATGTTTTAAAAAAAATGATAAAAACAGTTGCACTGGCCCGGTTTCGAACCCGGGTCTGTTGTTCTATACTCACAAGTCTTAACCAATTGGCATAGCTCGCAAGTTGTTAACATTACAGAAACAGAAATAGTAAAGCAAACCTTCATGTTCATCTTTATTCATACAAACTCTAAGATTCTAATTCGTTCAATTGGTTCCAGGTTTCTTAAATTTATGTTAGGGGTTTTAATTATCAATGAAAAACGTTCAAAAACCATATAAAAATTACCCGGATATGTTCTTGATTGATGGTGAACGGAGACTCGTCGGAAAATGACTTTGATGGAGAAATTAGAGAGTTTTTTTAGTGAATTTTGAAGTTGTGAACAAATTTAGTTGACTGCATAGGGCCTATTTATAATAACAACTAGAGCGTAAGGTGTTCAATTCTCTTAATTGAATTTTGACCAAAATTGTCGGCCGGTTCGCAAGGAATTACGCGTTAATTAGTTGAATTTTATACGTTTTGACGATGATTTGGGGTTTGATATTAAGGTCTAACTGCGCTAAAACAAGTTAATTGGATAAATACGTTTGAATTAAGTGGTTTCCGGGCTCACCGGAGCCGTTTCCGGAAAACGAGTTAATTGGATAATTACGTTTGAATTAAGTGGTCTTCGGGCTCATCGGAGCCGTTTTCAGCGGTTGAAGTGCCTCATCTAGAAAACGGGTTGCGGGGAGGGGGGGTAATTCAATTAATTAAAATATAATAATTTAAATGTTATTTACACAAGCAGTCCCTCAACTTTCTATTAAAACAAAATTTGAATTATATTTACATAATCAACCTTGACCTTTCAAATTATATTAGAACAAAATTTAAGTTAACACTACAATTTACACCCTGAATTCTGAATTGGGATAGAATTTATATTACTTGAATTTTTTTCAAATTAAACCCGTATTGTTTGGAAAATTTTTAAATAAGAGCTTTAAATCCTTGGAGTTTCGTTAATTGATCAAAACGAATAGAAAATGAACAAACGATAAACGTAAATCATTGGGAATATTATATTATTGATAATCAATAAATCAAATACATCGAAAGGACCCAACGGGCCGGGATAACGAATACAAATTCAATTATAATTACGAATAAAAATTGACGAATGTTACAACATTTCCCACTTTTGAGAATTTTGTCCCGAAATTAAGTAGAAGAATACATATAAAAAGATGAGGATACTTAGTTCGCATATGGTCTTCCCGCTCCCAAGTGAATTCAGCGCTACATTCTTTATCAGTGAACGAGGTTGCATACTTTTTGTCACAGATTCGTGAGACATTCAACATATTATGATCAACCTTGTCACCTTCTCGAAAGTTATTTTTACGTTTGAAACTTCACCCTCTTTAGTAATCAAACCGCCTTTATTACCAGCAAATGCAACATAACCCCCTTGAATATTCTTCACATTTGTAAGGAGATTAATATTGCCCGTTATGTGACGAGTACATCCACTATCCATAATCCATTTGTCTCCTGAAATAGTCTTCGATAAACTCTACACATTCAATTTAAAAGGTTAGTTCGAAAAGGCAGCCCAAGCCTCAGTATTGGGCTAAAACTTTGGTTCCTTTCGGTATAAATCAACTTTGGGTTTCCATGTTGGAAAAACGTCAACGGGAACCTTAACACTTGTAATTTTCTTTTCTGCTAGTGTAATTGATGAAATTGGCTATAAGTCCACTTTGCCTTTGACTTCTTTTTGAGATAATGATCATTAATTACACCATTATTAACATTTTTACAAATTGGTTTAATAAGCTCAACCTTTTTGTCACTCACACTTTTCGTTTAAAATTAACCCTTACGACCTTCCTAGGCCAATTTCACTAAACATAATCCGAGTATCATCAACTTTGACTTGTGGAGGTTGCCTTTTCAAAATACTCTTAATCACCAAAACATGTTTTCCTTGATTAAGGGTTCTCCACTCATTTTTACCTTAGATTCACACCTCTTAGAAACATGACCTCATTCACCAGATGAGAAACATGCTCTCTATCCACAAACACACGTGGGTGAATCAATTTTTGCATGTGAATTCTCAGGATGAAAAGTTACAACTTTCACATTAGAATTACTCATTTTGGTTGCATATATATTCTTGTAAAAATCTAAATTAGAACACTTAGAGAAACTTTGAAGTGAATCTAATCCAAATGATTTCACAAACTTTATGGGTTTTAGAAATTTTGATTGAACTTGAGTTTTAGTGTTAACTATTTTTGATTTCGCAAAAGCTTTCTCAATTTTAGTTAAATTAGATGACCCACAATTGAATACTTGTTCGATTAACTCAGGTTTTATAAAACTCAAAGAAACAACTTTATCAGCAAACATTTGATTTACACCTTTGAGTTTATAAACCCTACCCTTTATCACTTTCTCATTTCTAAAAAGGATTTATAAACTTAATTAAATCCTCATCTGAAATCACCTTCTTTTCAGATGACACTACATTCACAGAAGACATCCTAGAACCAGTTTTAGTTTTCTCAAAATCATGTGGTTCATAAATAATATGATCTGCAAGAGGAACGTTCTTGTCTTTGTGAATCACGGCTGGTTCAAAAACATCTTCTATTACCATACTGTCATCAGTTTTCAGAGAAAACCAAATTTTTATGAATATGAGATTCATGAGTTGACTTTTTCTCAACTATTTTTCTTGGTTCCACGTTTATCCTTGTCCTCCTTGATAATAGTAACCTCACTCACAGTCACAGGAGGATCTATAGTAAAAGGACTATCAATATCCACTTGTTGTAAGTTTTCTGTGGCTGGTAGTTCAATATAATTATTATGAAAAGGAGAAGGGATTTCAACAAACCCTAAACCAGCTTTCCCATCTTTTTGATGATTACTATTAACTTTAATTATTTCATTTAACAAAAATGACAAGTCTCTAATTTTTCAATTTTTTTTTTCAACTCCATCACCTCATTTTCTAGCTCAGTTATTTTGGTTCTTAATCTTAAAATCTCTTGAAACTGATTCTCAATAATGCTCAGTTTGGTAGAATATTCTACTTTCAAATCGTGATTACTTTCGTACAAAGCATCAATCTTTTGCTTAGATTTTTCATGACTTTCAACCATTTGTCGATAGTTATCACGAATGATAGCAAGATCACACACTAATTGCTCATTGTGTTAACGAAGCAATTTAAGCTTAGACTTGGATTCAACACAATGAAAACACTCATTTTCCGAATTTCATCAACAATAGATTAAATGACATTCTCAGATTTAGAAGAAACCGATTTTGAAGAGTTAGTACTTACCTCTTCAATTTTGGCCATGCAAGCGAATGTTCCTTGCCGATCAATACTTGAAATTTCTGAATCAGTCTCAGAATCTTCATTTTCCTCAATCAACTTCTCATCCTTAATACCCACAATCTCTCCATTCTCACTAATCACAACCATATTAGCTTTCTGCACTTCATTAGATTCATCACCCAACAATCTTTGTGACCAATCAATCCCCTCTTATGCTACCATTGCCTATGACCCACTTGGCTTTACAGAATCAACACCCTTTGGTTTATCTTTAGACTCATTGATATTATACTTCCTGTTGTTGGATATTTTATCTTGAGCCATTTGATCAGCAGAATACTCTTTACTTGGCTTATCACATTCTTTAGCAAAATGACCAAACTCTTAACAATTATAACACTTAACTTTCAGTTTATCAAATCCAATTATTTTACTCTTAGTTGGAAAATCTTTTCCTGCTCTTTCCATAAATTTCTTGATCTTCCTGAGTATCATAGATATGTTCTACTTAGGTTTATTCATCTGTTATGATCTAGTCGGTGATATGTTCGATAATTACTCAATTAGCTTAACTATGTGTGGCATATGTGGTGAGAGAGAATTCGGACAGAGTAACGAGACTTACACGTGATAAAATAAGAACTCTCCTAATAACTTGATAATTTACAGGGTATTTATAGGTGATGGCTCATTCGTTATACCTACATAACGATTGAGCATTCCATTCATTACGCCATTGGTTATACAAACCATAACGAATGGCCTTCACTTCTCATTCGTTAACAACCCTAACGAATGAGATCCAAAACACATGGGTCTCATTCGCTAAGCATTCTATAGCGAATGAGCCTTTACATATAATTACTAAAATACCCCTATACATTTAAAAAATATTATCAAATACGTTAAGCAAAGACTGAGATGACAAACGATGTATCAACACATTACACATTATTCATACATATAAAGTCGGATATGATGATTTGAACTCGAATAGAAAGAAGGTGAAGATGAAGAATAATGGGCAAGATGGTAAAAAGTGGGCTCATGTGGGTTCTATAGATGTGTCAACCATGAGGAAGTAAGTCTGGATACAACAAGTTAAATACCGAGCTTACACGGGGAACTTGATGAGAAAATGCTCAGTTCGCCCTAGATCAACAATTTTCGCTTCAAAAATAAGAAAGAGGGTGTGAGCTAGACTTGTTAAATACCGGCCATATGTTGGAAACTCCAAAGGTAAATGTGCATTCACATCGGCCCGTATTTATTCATTAGACTTGATGAATCTGAAGAAAGAAGCAAAGTTAAGACATGCCAACTATCAAGCTTTTATAAGAAATTCGTTAGGTAAATACTCCATTAGACCAACATAACCGCAAAAATAAAAAGGTAATGGTCTGGCTGAAGACCTTAACAAAAACTTAACCCTGACTGGAAGGCAACCTGACCTTTTATTTTATTTTATTTTGTTCGTCTTTATTTTTGTTTTTTTTTGCGTGTTATTTTTTGTTTATGTTTAGCAGTCATAGTAAACCCTAAGTGTGGGGAAGCTCATGGTGGTCTAGTCAAGATTCGGGGGAGCGTATAGTGTCATATCATAGTTCAAGGGGTGTGCGTCAAGGTTGTAAAAGTACTCATCATCAGGACTGGTTTGACTAGAAAAGGGATTGAATCAGGTGCTCATACGCCTCTTTCCTTTGATTTGGGTGTTAAAATAGTTTATGTTCCTATGACAGTCGTCACTTTTCAATCCCTAAACTCGACCCGTTTTAAATTTCAATGTAATTCGGATTTTCACTTATCAATAAGTTTTGGATTTCATGTTATTTTGTTATTTACCAATATATTTTCACTTATGTCACTTTACGCACACAACTCATTTTGAGAATTTTGTCATCTTAATATGATCTTAGAAGCTTTAAATAGTTATAAATATAGATTCTAACCATAAGAAATATTTCCGTAACAACTATATACATGCATGGATAATATGGAACATTACATGTTACGCAAGACCTTTTGACTAACATGTGCATCCATTAAATTAATATTTTAACATCCTTTTCTTAGCATTTTTTTATTATTATAAAATAAATAAATAATTTACTTTAAACTCTTTTAAAAGGGTTAAACTTCTAAGCACTCTCCTAATCAATTTTATCATTAAATCATTCTTAAGAGTAACCTCCCCAGTTTAGTATAAATAAGAGTCTACTCCCACCCTTTCATATTTTGCACCACTGGTTGACAAGTTCAAGAGAATTGTTTCTTTCTTTTCCAATTCAAATGTAGGATTTTAATTATTGTAGGCCTGTTTATTTTAATTCTTGTTCATAATAGTTAATCAAATGGTCATATAACCATAATACAATCATGTCTAGGAGTCCACATAATTCATACACCATGCTGTATAGGGTGGGTGAGATAAAGAACATAAGGAGATGATCGATCACACGAAGGTAACACTTGAAACGTTCTTACATCTTTATTTTTCTGTTTTGAATCGTTATATTTTATTCAAAGGACCCAAGGATTATTGATGATATGTTCTCATAAATGTTATATAATCATATCCTAAAAAGTCCATAGTTTTATTTGATCAAAATCCTTTTCAAAATCGTTAAAACATTACTTCTAGCAATGTTTCAGTTTTGGCATTAGATCTAACTGTCAAAGAAAAGGGCATATCTTATTCATAACAAACTTAAAAAGTGCAATACCAGATTCTATGATAAACCTCATTGAATATGGTTCTAACCATTATTTTTACGCATTTTAATTCATTCGTATAATTTTCAATCAATATTTTATAAACAGTGCGCCGATTCGTACCCTCTGATTTACATGACTATTTTGGCCTATTTAGGGTCCGAATTTGTAAAACTTCTTTAAATGAAAAGGTTGTTCAAAACATTCTAATTTAGTAGACTGGAAAGTCTTGATCTCTAATAAAATTGTTTGATATTTTAAATACATAAACAAACAGAACAGTTTGCTATCCAAAAATTGATTTTTGTATTTCATCTTCCTTTTTTGTCTTTTCCTTGTTTTTGTCTTATCATTTGTTCAATTATATTTATTATTCCTTATACTTAGCCTAAAACACATTTTTAAACTTTGGTTTATGGCTTCATGGTTAATATTGATCAAGTCACACCAACATCCAATCTTTTCACTCACCAATCAAAGTGAGTTTCTCACAACCCTTTTTTACTCTTTTAAATATTTTGAGGGTAGCATATATAACCTAACAAAACACTTTATTTTAGTCTCATTGCCTCAAAACTATAATTCATACATAGACTTGTGTATTAATTACTTTTTTTATGTTTTATGCATAATTGAACGATTATTAGTTTGTTTTATTTATTGTTGTTGCCTCATAGTCGTAGTAGCCTCAATAAGTATGATCATGCGCTTCCAATACTATTTCGACTTAGTGTCAAATAGAAAAGTGCCTCATTTATTATTTTTACATAATTCATCTATGCTTGAATTATCATACTTGTTTCATGGAATTGTATGAATTTGCCTCATATTATTATATATTAAACTTGTGGGAACTTCACCAACTATTCGTAGTTGACCTTTATATATATATATATATATATATATATATATATATATATATATATATATATATATATATGCTTTAGGTACAATAGTTTGATGCATTTACCAAGATCAAAGACAATTAGATTGCCTTTAGATTACTTAATATGATAATGATAATATTGCCGTTTTAATAGTTGTCACATGTGTTTTGAGTAATCAATATGTCGAACCTCGACGTTCCTCCGTTGAACCGGGTGCGACAATTCCCGTGTACCACACTCGATTTTTATGAATATATACATTGGGACAATGTAAAGTTTAATTATGGGGATGCTGGAAAGTATTACGAAAAAGAAAATCTTGGGTTGTGAAAAAATGTTAAAAGTGTCATGAATTTAAATTTTTTTGCAAAAAAGTTGCAAATGATAGAAAAATTGGGAATTATTATATATATATATATGTGTATATATATGTATATATATATTTATATATATAAGATAATAAAAACAGAAACACACTAAACTTTAAATATGTCAGTAGGCTCAGATTTTAAAAATGATAGGACAGTTTGGCTGTTGACTTAATTGAATTTATAATGCTTGATTTTAGCGAGAAACATCTTAGGGTTTTGTTTGCTTAGCTAAGCCTGTGTAAGGAATGGGTTGACATTCTCAAGTCTTTTGTTAGTTTGATCACAAAAAGTTAAGTTTTCTAGAACATGAATAGACTATTGTACGATGCTTGGATAGGCTTAATGTTAGAGTATGCTAGATGGCTTGTGATACAACTAAAATGAATATACTTCTTGTTTAAGAGGTTAACGCTTCACGACGTATGGTTTTATGACCTTAAATCCTATATTGATAAAATGAAAATATGTTGGTGATGGAAATCGAACTCACTACCTTGCATTTAAAATATTTCTAACTTACCAACTCAACTATGATAAATTGATGTTAATCTTATATTTTTCTTAATTGGTATAGATTCACAAGATATGCTATTATGTATATTATTAAATTAAATTTTTTTGTTTTATTTTTTTAACCACCCGTGCATTACACGGGCTAAATCCTAGTATGTAAATAAGATATAAAACAAGTGTATATATAATTAAGGGCATATAAAACTAAACATGTGGTTACTACATGCGTCCACCCATGCCCGAATTCCACATACGAGTGGTGAAACATTAGTAGGAAACCGTTCGCGTAAAAAAATAAAACACTTTTAATAAAATGATTACAATACAAGGAATCAAACCTATCTAGGAAAGCAAGTAAATTACAATACGAACAACACCAGAAAAATCAAAATTACAATACAATTGAAATAAAATAATGCAAGAAAGGTGTAGAAGAAAAATGGTGTCGTAGTCTTTGTGGTCGAGGATCGTGTTTTACACGGGTCCCTTAAAACAAATTCCGGGTCTCTCCCCGTTTTGTTTCCCAGGGTACAACGGCCTAGGCAATATGTACTGCTGGGGAGGGCTCTAACACCCGAATAGTACCTTAAAAAAATGATGAAGATGATCGAAAATGTTGGAATTTTTTAAGGAGAAAATTGGAGAAAACACAAGAGAGAATGTGTTAATTTTGTGTTTTTTGTGTGTCTACAACCAAGGAGCTCCCTTAGTATTTATACTAGTAGAAAGTTCAAACCATTCAACCATCATTAACCAAAACTTTAATTTTTTGACCAAATTAAAGGAACCATTAACCAAAACTTTAATCTTTTTGACCAAATTAAAGGACATTTTAATGGCTTTGATTAATTGACTAACAACCTTGAATAAAATAATTCAAAGTTTAAACATATATATATATTTTTCACAAAAATATTCCAACAATCCCCCACATGTGAAAACAAAACTTATTCATTTCCACATATTTTCCAACATCCCCCAAATACAAAAACAAAACTCATTCATTTTCACATTGAGATCAATCCATACATGCAAGTTTCTTAGATTCAATTCAACGGTTGAGCATTGCAGGATAGGTAGGTGTTACCCTTTGAACCTTCCTTTGTGAAGCATACTTCGTCTCCAAGCGGCGTGTAGACATGATGTCTTTGAACATACCCCTATTTATGTAGACGACAATACACTTCACACAACACTCTCTCTGGTCTGGCCAACCCCTCACTGTCATGTCTTATTATGGTCATGGAACACTAGCCTGGTTCTGTGAGAGCTCTAGGATTTTTGCCCCAAAATCTATTCGAACCGACCCTAGTTCTCTCTCACATAGGTGATTCTCGCTTGAATCATTGAAAGCAATAGGTTTGTTGGTTTCCAGAAATCATTAACCTTTATTATGCTTATTCTTACAACATGTGTCACTGATTGGAATGGATTAGGACGCCCGCGCACGCAACGCCCTTTAGTTTGGTTTGGAGTACTCCCCACAGTGACCACTCTTGGTTTCATGATTAAGTTGTCCTATTGAACCTAGATCTTGGAATCACCAGTCAACTAGGTTAGGTTTCCCTCATTTCCCCTTTTCCCATGGGCTTTCGTCCCATTCCTTTTGAGGACTTGTTAACTAACTCTTTGCTTAAGCCTTTTGTTAACGGGTCTGCAATGTTATCTTTTCACTTCACATAGTCAATCGTGATAACACACGTTGTGAGTAGTTGTCGTACCGTGTTATGTCTACGTCGAATATGCCTTGATTTGCCGTTGTACATCACGCTATGGGCTTTACCAATCACTGATTGACTGTCACAATGTATTCAAATAGCCGACAATGGCTTTGGCTATATTGGAATATCTTCCATAAATTGATGTAGCCATTCCGCCTCTTCACCACATTTATCCAAGGAGATAAACTCCGATTCCATCGTGGATCTAGCTATAACCGTTTGCTTAGAAGACTTCCAAGAAATAGCTGCAACACCAAGTGTGAATACATATCCACTTATTGATTTAGAATCTTTTATATCCGAAATCCAATTTGCATCACTGTATCCTTCGATCACAGCTGGAACTCGATTATAATGGAGTCCACAGTCTCTTGTGTATCTTAAGTACCTTAGAACCCGTGTTATACTTTTCCAATGTTCCACGCTCGGATTACTAGTATATCTACTTAGCCTACTCACGGCATAAGCTAGATCGGGTCGAGTACATGTCATAAGATATATTAGACTACCAATAATTCTTGAGTACTCTAACTTAGCAACACCCTCGCCTCTATTTTTAGATAGATCGTGGGTCGTATCAATTGGAGTTGACGCGACACGCGTGTCATCCTTATTGAATTTCTCAAGAATTTTATCCACATAGTGAGATTGACTCAAGATAAGACCATTTTGGGTTCTAGTAATTTGAACCCCAAGAATCACGTCAGCGAGACCCAAGTCTTTCATGTCAAACCTCGCTTTCAACATATCTTTTGTAGATTTAATCATAGTATCATTACTCCCAATGATAAGCATATCATCTACATAAAGACATAAAATCACATAACCTCCTGGCGTGTCCTTCACATAGACACATTTATCACACTCATTTATTTTGAAACCATTGTCAAGCATGACATGATCAAACTTTAAGCGCCATTGTTTTGGTGCTTGCTTCAAACCATACAATGATTTGACTAGTTTACATACTTTACCCTCTTTCCCTGGGGAGGAGAAACCCTCGGGTTGCTCCATGTAAATCTCTTCATCTAAATCGCCATTTAGAAATGTGGTTTTTACATCCATTTGGTGAATTTCCAAATTTCGCAAGGCCACGATTGCAAGAACCGACCTTATTGAGGTTATTCGCGTGACCGGCGAGTAAGTATCAAAATAGTCTAGACCTTCTTTTTATCTATACCCTTTGATCACTAACCTTGCCTTGTATTTATCAATACTTCCATCGGCTTTTATCTTCCTTTTGAATATCCAATGATATCCAAGGGGTTTACAACCCGGCGGAATATATACTAACTCCCAAGTATGATTTTGCAATATAGAATCTATCTCATTCTTAATAGCTTCTTTCCATTGAGGTGATTCCGCGAAGTTAACCGCCTCGCAGTACGTATTGGGCTCACCCTCAACCATGTAGCTCACGAAATCAGGACTGAAGGATTTTTCAATCCTTGGTCTTTTGCTTCGTCTAAGCTCACCTTCCTCAATTTCGGGTCGTTCATGTCTCTCATCATGAACAGTATCATCAATCTCTCTTGATGTACTTGCTTCATCAACCGCTCTTGATGAACTCGCATGTGTTTTCCTTAAACAGGGAAACACATTTTCAAAAAAATCGTTGGTCCTCCACTCAACAATAGTGCCTTCATGTACATTGGGATTCTTGGACTCATGTACAAGAAAGCTATGCACATTACTATGGTGTGCATATCCAATGAATATACAGTCCACGGTTTTAGGTCCTATCGTTAGTGCCTTTGGCGGCGACCGTCACCTTGGCAAGGCACCCCCACACTCGAATGTATTTGCATGAAGGTTTTTTACCCTTCCATAACTCATACGGAGTCACGTCCGTTTTCTTGTGTGGTATCTTATTCAATATATAATTGGCCGAGAGAATAGCCTCCCCCCACAAGTCATAGCTCACGCCCGAGCTAATCAACATGGCATTCATCATCTCTTTTAATGTACGGTTCTTTCGTTCCGCAATGCCATTTGATTGTGGAGAATAAGGTGGGATACACTCATGTATTATGCCACTTTTTGCGCATATTTCCGCAAATGGTGAAACATATTCACCACCCCTATCACTTCGCAAATTTTTTTTCTCCGTTTTTGTTGATTTTCAACCTCATCTTTATACAAGATAAACTTGTCTATTGCTTCATCCTTACTTTTAAGTTAGTATACATAGCAATACTGAGTACTATCATCAATGAACGTGATGAAATACTTATTTCCACCTCTTGTGGGAGTGGCTTTTAAATCGCACACATCAGTGTGGATTAAATCAAGGGGTTCGGTTATTCGTTGAACCTATTTGAAAGGCTTTCTCGTTAGTTTGGATTCAACACATGTTTCGCATATATATTTTGAATCGATTTTAAAACATGGAATGCTATTTAATGTAATTAAACATCGAATTGAATTAAAATTTACATGTCCTAGTCTACCATGCCAAACACAAGAATTAGAATTTGACGACTCAATCATGTAAATAGAAGTTGCAATTTTATTCATAAAATTTTTTATAACAATTACATTCAATTTGAACATAGCATTGTCGGCATAACCCTTGCCGACAAATATTCCATTTTTCGATAAAATAAATTTATTCGATTCAATCACCAAGCGAAATCCATGCTTGTTGAGCATCCATTCCGAGACAAGATTCTTGCGAATGTCGGAAACATAGAGAAGTTTGTTCAACGTGAGCTACTTGCCAGAAGTCCACTTCAAGACCACATCGCCTTCCCCCATGATGTCCGTAGTCGCTTTATTCCCCATATAAAGCTCCTGGTCACCCGCCGCCTCTTTGAAAGTCTTAAAGAGTTGTTTGTCGCCGCAAACATGGCGGGTTGCGCCGGTGTCAACGTACCACCCTTTGGGAGCGTCTCCCACAACGTTGACTTCCTCTATGAAAGCCTCTTCCTAGGTAATCATCGCCACGAGTGGAGTGCCATCCTCGTCCACCAAATGCGCGCACTTGCGCTTTGGTTTCTTGCACTGGTTCGCCCGATGCCCCATCTCGTTACAGTTGTAACATGGTTCTTGGAAAGGTGGAGGCTTCTTTTTCACAACCCCTTTCTTCACGCCAAGGTCCACTTTTGCTTTCCCTTTGTTACCTTTTCCTTTGCCCTTATTGCCCCCTTTGGAGGATTGACAGTACTCGACTAAGTTAGCTTGGCGGAAACATCCACTAGGCTACCATTTTGAGCTCTCTTATTGTCTTTTTCTATCCGAAGTCGAACAATAAGATCATCAATGATCATCTCCTTTTGCTTGTGTTTAAGATAATTCTTAAACTCAACCCAACTAGGAGGCAATTTTTCAATCATCGCTGCCACTTGAAATGTCTCACTAAGTGTCATTCCCTCAGCAAAGATGTCTTGAAGTATAACTTGCAACTCTTGGACTTGACTAATTACAGTCTTAGATTCAACCATTTTATAGTCCAAGAAACAAGCGACAACAAATTTCTTTGTTCCCGCATCCTCCGTTTTGTACTTTTTGTTTAAAGACTCCCATAATTCTTTGGCAGACTTTATTGAAGAGTACACGTTATACAACGCGTCAACTAAACCGTTTAACACATAGTTTCGACATAAGAATTCCGAATGCTTCCACGCATCTACCGCGCTCAAAGTTTGAATGTCGGTCTCCCCCTCCGCGTTAGTCTAGGGGAGCGAATTCTGTCAAGAACCTCGCAAGGTTCAAGGTGATCAAATAGAAGAACATCTTCTGTTGCCACCGTTTAAAGTGCAAACCCGAGAACTTCTCGGGTTTTTCAGCGTGATTAGCCATGGTAGTCGCTCCTACCATAACGGACAAAGGCGTACCGGTAACCTTGCTCTATGACGGTGATGCCATTTTTTCTCAAAAATAAACTATGCAAGTTAGTTTTTCGAAAATATTAATAGTGGTCGCTTCCACTAAATTAAAGTTACGCAAAACTTTTTAATCCGAACTCTCGAATTAACCCACCGAAGTTGTTCTAAGTCCAACTTTGAAATGACCAAACAATGGGTTTTTCCAATAGTTTAGCGTTAAAAAATCCGAATTGTAACCGGTTTCCGTTTCTACAAAGTCGCTCCTTTGAATAGAAAAGGAAAAAAATTATTTTTTAAAAACACAACCGCGTGAAAGAAAACTAGTTTGAGTCACACGAGAATGTTTTGAATACACGAACGGTGATTTTTAAAATATTGTTTTAAGGTTGTAGGAAACCGTTCGCGTATAAAAATAAAACACTTTTAATAAAATGATTACAATACAAGGAATCAAACCTATCTAGGAAAGCAAGTAAATTACAATACGAATTACACCGGAAAAATCAAAATTACAATAAAATTGAAATAAAATAATGCAAGAAATGTGTAGAAGAAGAATGGTGTCGTAGTCTTTGTGGCAGATGATCGTGTTTTACAAGGGGCCCTTAAAACAAATTCCGGGTCTCTCCCCGTTTTGTTTTCCAGGGTACAACGACCTAAGCAATATGTACTGCAGGGGAGGGCTCTAGCACCCGAATAGTACCTTAAAGAAAATGATGAAGATTATCAAAAATGTTGGAATTTTTTAAGGAGAAAGTTGGAGAAAATACAAAAGAAAATGTGTTAATTTTGTGTTTTTTGTGTGTCTACAACCAAGGAGCTCCCTTAGTATTTATACTAGTAGAAAGTTGAAACCATTCAACCATCATTAACCAAAACTTTAATTTTTTGATCAAATTAAAAGAACCATTAACCAAAACTTTAATTTTTTTGACCAAATTAAAGGACATTTTAATGGCTTTGACTAATTACCTTGAATAAAATAATTCAAAGTTTAAACATATATATGTTTTTTTTTCACAAAAATTTTTCAACAACATTATCCAGTCAACATCATGGGTTAGCTTCAAACTCAAAATCTTTAGGTAATCTAAGCAAGTTATAAATGAGTTTGGTCATATTCAATTCTAGAGACAAGATCGATCTAAAGAACTCCAGTTGAAGAAGAATTCATCTCACCAAGACAACCTTTACAGCAGTATGTCATATTGGCGCCACTTAAAAGAGTTCCCCGCAGGTGAATATGCAGAAAGTGTTGTAGTCTTACTTAAACACTAACAATTAAGTCTACATTCTTTTGCGTGTACACCAACTGAAGTAACTGTAGATGACTATGTTTGTCCCTTGCGCGTGCCTCCAGCACTAGTGCGTCACGCATGTTTTATGGTACCTCACTACCTCATGTGTTTTCTTGTATGCCACTAAACACAAGTTCTTCAAAACCCACGTTCCAAAACTGTAGGTAGGAACAAAACCCTAAATGTTGCAGCATTTTAATTAGTTCATATGGACCTACCCACTTTCTCTACATATTAAACAATTTTATTTATATAACAATGACAACCAGCAATCATGTTATGCATACGTAATACGTATACATATACATGTATATATAAGCATGCAATGTAACTTTGTTTAAACAAGTCAAGAAGTCATATAGCAAGTTATTAGATCGAACATAACTCAGTCATTACATGGCTCGTTTAACGATAGTCGTGCTTGTTGTAATTGTTATTTTGGTATGTGGTGCATCATGTTTAGATGCGAGGAAGACATTGAGTGAGAAGAAAGGATCGATTAGGGAGGGTAGTTTGATCAAAAATGCCATTCTTAAGGGCACCCCTGCACCACCGTCTGCTTTAAGTGAAAAGCTCTTTGCTCTTCATCTTGCTCGTATTAACAGGATGTTGCCGGAGTCTGTGCCTAGTCCTGCTATTGGCCATTAATTTGCCTTGCATTTTTATTTGAAGAAGGATACTGATATGATATGAAATGTTATATACTTATAAATGTTTGATAGATCAATATAATATTAATATTTATACATAGCATTTGGGATTGGAAATAGTTCCGTCGAATCATTACAAATCAATTAACTACCTTAGTACTTGTTATGATTAATGAAATAGTATGTGATTTTTCCTTTGTTAGTGTTTTGGGTTTTGTTCTGTTAATTGTGGCATCACTTCAGCTTTGGGCATAGTTTTCGAGAATTCGCATTGATCGTTAGGCTATCCGCTATGGTGGGGGGTATCGAAGCCCCTCCATAGTGCCCTATCAGTGCTCACGTGGACACTGGGGGCTTCAAAGCCCTTCTCCATAACACCCCGCTATGGTTTAAAGCCCCTTGGGCGCCCCATTATATATATAAATGCATATGTTTGTGTGTATGATAGGAAGAGAGAGAGAGAGAAGGCGCCGGTCGTCAGTTCCGCGCCCCCATCCACTGCGCCCCGTGGCAGTGTACGGTGCCCACCACGCCCCAAGACCGCCCAGAAGGGCGCCCATAGCAACCGGTCTTAGTAAGTTACGAAACTTCTTGTTAATTGTGATATGACCAATCGGAGTCATACTTAAAGGCGGATGTAAATTAATGAGCCAAGCCAAGCCTGAGATCAACTAGGCTCGAGCGTATTGATTTACTAGAGATCGAACTCAAGATAGCCGTAGTTCGAGCTGCTTTTCTAAAGCTGGAGTTCGGCTTGTTAATTGTTTTTTCAAACTCGGACTTTGCATGTGTTATTAATTAACTTATATATCTTTTTACTTATTTTTATATATTTTGAGTAAAAACTTAAACGATCATAAGCTCGGCAATGGCTCATGTAGTACCTTAACCGAGCCAATGCTTAACTCGAGCTCGGTTGTGCAGCGATAAATTAATACATAGAAGTTCAAAAGAGGTCAACTTAAAAATACACAAGGCTTATGAAAGTTCGGCGTTCCTAAACGAGGTTCCCATGCAAAGACTTGAGCTCAGGTGTAGGGCCGGCCTAAGCATTTCGGAAGCCCAAAGCGAAGAAAGAACCCGAGACCCTTTTCCAATAAATTTATGCTGGTACAACACTTGTAGATTTATTTATAAATAGGTTATTAATTTATTTTAGCTGAGTAAAGTTGGTATCGAGAAGCAAACCAACAGCTTTATTAAAGGAGTTTGACCTAAATTGGTTGGGTTCGGGCTTACGAAAACAACAATTTATGATTGAATATGGAACCAAATTAAAATTTTGGAAATTCATTTAAAGATTTTTAGAAAAATAAATTCAAATATGCACCATAAGACTGAAAATATTAATAAGTTGGTTTGTTATCACGCAAACCAAGTAACTTTGCTAGATATAATTGATAATTCTTTTTTTTTTCCCTGCTTGAGTGCTTCCTACTTGTTGAATCCAATAATTTCATATTAGTGTAGTATTAAAGCAAAACTTTGGACACATGGCGTAATTCTAACTTGTCTATATAGGATGCCACATAATTCTTACCTTACCTATTTTAATAATTATTTAATTAAGTAATTTAAATTAGAATTAAACTTAAAATTTCATTAATATGTATTAATTACAATATTACATTTTAAAGTTAATATAATTAAATAATTGACTATATTTTAAATTTGTAGGCGTGATTATATTTTCAATTATTTCAAACTTCTAACTTTGTAAATTAAATATGTTTTAATATGTTTCTCTGCTTAATATTTACGTAAAATCATCGACTCACATAAATTCATAATTTTATATTTCTTCAAATAAACAATCATATATGTTCCATCTATGTGATACACAGACAACTAACCTAGTATAACATAAAAACAAAACCCAAACCATGAAACTGTGGAAGCAAATAAATGGTTCCAAATACCGGGCATCATCTAAACGAAGCCAGAAGTCAAACGATCTTAAAATAAAGAATATATGTATATCTCTTTTTCAGAAATGGAGGCCTCAAATATATGGTGGCCCTAAGCTAGATAAGGACTAGCATTGCTAGGGTGCGATAATTAAATGAGCCTTATTTGAAGCTCGGCATCGGCTCGGGCTCAAGAAAACTCAGCCCGTTTCACGATTTTTGTTCATCTGAGCTCGAGTAGCTCACAACAGCATAGTTCGTTGTACCCTAATTCAATGCCATATAAAAGAATAATGTATTATATACTAACTTTTTCACATTTACTCCATACATGATAACAATAAGGGCGACATATATATGGATTTAAAATAATATAGTTGGTTATTAGCGATTTATTTGTTAGGGTGTTAAATTGTTAAGTCATCGTTAACCTCACAATCAAACATTTGATACTTATATGCACTTTTGCACACACAGTCCTAAGTCCTTTACATATTACTTCCTTGCATGCTCTCACGAGCTCCCAAAGCTTCATATAGAAACCAAAATGAGGATGACGCCTATTAGGATTAAACGCACACACGAACTGAACACACGCCAAAACAATAAACGAACAAGAGGATTTAACGTGGTTCGGTCTAAACTGACCTACGTCCAAGGGTGGCAACTAGGTATTCTTTATTGAGTGACAAGGGATTACAAGTACATTATGTCATATATATATAGAGAGAGAGAGAGGTGGGTTCTAGTGAAAACTCTTCTTAAAAAGAAAACTTAAAAACTCCTAAAAACTTCTAAAAAACTACTTTTAACTTTTAAAAAAAAAAATTTTTGAAGTTTCTTTTTTTTCCATTATTCTTATATGTTGTTATTGGTTCCAAAAGAAAAAAAAATTGTCAGTAACCTCGTCGCTGTAGTGCGCATGTGTAATAGTGTGTATTGCATATATGCAAAAGTGTTTGTATTGCATATAATACAACACTATTGCACAAATTTGATACACACCATTGTATATATGCAATATAAGACTAATACACACATCGAATACACATTAGTACGTATGTGTAATACAACATTAACGTACATGTGCACTACATCGACTTTTATTTTATTATTATTTTTTTTCCATATAATACAACACTACTACACATATACAATACACAAATATTAAATATATGCAATAAAATACTATTAAACTCAAAAATACATAGTAATACACATGTGTAATACAACGGTATCGCACAGTAATACGTATGTGCATTACAGTGGGTTTTTTTTATTTTTTTTATATTTTTCAAGTGAAATATAAGAAAATATAAGAATAATGGCTAAAACAGAATTTTGAAAATATTTTTTTATTTTTAATTAAAAATAATTCTTTAGAAGTTTTTAAGTTTTCTCTCTAAATGTGAGTTTTCTCTTGATCATCTCTCTCTCTCTCTCTCTCTCTCTCTCTATATATATATATATATATATATATATATATATATATATATACATAGAAACAACTAGGGTTTGCATCTAAATAAACAAGAAATCTAAACGGGTCGGGCTTCGGTCTGGCCACCCTACACCCGTCTACCCTTTGGACTTCAAATAACAAACCGGGCCTAAACAAAAGGCCTACGAACCGAACAATCTCCCTTCGGAGGCCTTGAATACTCTCGTCTGCACTCCTGATTATACTTCTGTAATCTGAACATTAAACTTCTTCTAGTTGCCACTGCCTTCTCATCAATGAACCTGAAGGCCCGTTGAAGCTCCCCGAAGCTCCAACACGTCAGTCACGGCTAAAACTGCCCCTAACCCGTTCTCTATCCCTACCGGCTCCCACTGTAACGAACTACCGGATCCTGAGATAGCCTGAGAACAAACACTCTCCATATTCAGCAAGTAATTCACTGGAGAGACTTTTATAGCTGGAATACTAGTTTTCTTAATCCACTGTCGACCTGGAACTATAGGTAAAACACGACCTATGCTCCCACTATCATGATGTCCCCCAACTGATTTAACCTTCCTAGCTCATTCATCCTTAATCTTTACTTTTGCTCTGGGTTTGTTACTTGCAAAACGAACCTTTTTCTGCAACGAGATTCTGTGAACCAGATTTTGTCTTTCACCAAAACTGGATCCACTCCTTTTAGTGACATATCGACCATATACAACGAACCCATTTTCTTACCACGAGCAACCACGAGATTCCCTTTGACTACTTTCCACTGCCCATTCCTAAACTTAACATCGTGCCCCTATTCATCCAACTGCCCAACTGAAATCAAACATTTCTTCAAACTTGGAATAACCCTCACATCTTGCAAAGTCCAAGAAGTGTCGGCTTAAGTTCTCAAATCAACATCTCCCATGCACGTAACCTCTAGAATATCATCGTTCGCAAGTCAAACCTTTCCAAAATCCCCAAACTTTAGATTCTTCATCGTTTCACTACAGTGAGTGGCATGAAACGATGCACCAGAATCCATCACCCAAGCATCAACGTTTCTCTCAACACTACAAACCAAAGCCCCATCACTGTTGACCCCGTCATCTGTGCCGTCTTCTATAACATTCACCTCTTTCTTACCATTCGGACACCGAATCCTGAAGTGTCCCTTCTATTTACAACTCCAGCATTCTATATCTTTACGATTCTTAGACTGACTCCTTTTCATGCACCCACTGCCTTGTTGTTTTCCCCTACGTCTTCCTTCTGTGCTAACATATTGCCTGATGATTCGCCTGAACTTCTGCGTCTTGAATCTTCTGCCATAATCAAATCCCAAATCCTATCAAAGGTAATTTTTGTAGACGAACTACAAACCGCAGTCACTGTTTGAGACCAACTGTTGGGCAAAGAGGATAATAACAATAGGCCTTGAACTTCATCATCAAACTTAATGTCGACTGACACTAAACGGGACATGATCGAATTAAGATTATTGATATGCGTTGTAACTGACCCACCCTCTTTCATTCTTGTTGTCACTAGCTCTGGGATTAGATAGACTTTATTCGCTGCCGAAGGCTTCTCATACATGTTGGATAGTGCCTCCATCATACCATGCACCGTGGTTTCTTTCATGATGTTAAATGCCACATCTTCTAACAACGACAATGTAATACAACCCTAGCCTTCCTGTCTAACGTCTTCCAATATTCATCTGATAACTTTTCTTGTTTTTCATCCTCAAGCACTACATCTAAGTCTTACTGACAAAGTAACGTTTCAATCTGTATCTTCCACCAACCAAACTTCTGTTCGTCAAACTTCTGTATCGAAACCTTTTCGTCTTCTGCCATGACAATGACTAAACAAAAACCTAGATAAAAACAGAGACAGACACAGCAATGGAAGGGACCTGAACTTAACGGCTGTTCTACTGAACTATGTTACACAATCAACCTATTTTAAACCCCAACGGAATATCGAACTGAAAATTGGAAACTGAAACTTTGAACTAAAACGATAAAACCTGACAAGCACGGTTGGCATTGGTTCACTATTTCTTTAACGTTTCTTCTAACTTAACAACTGTTCTTCAACAAAAATAGGATCTTGATTTAGCCCACTCAAATTAACAAATAAAAATCTTGAACTTGCACCCAACCCAATGATCCGTCCACACAAACTGGCTAACGCCCTTTGTATTCACAGCCCACTTAATTTGGTATTCTAGGCCCAAGAAAAGAACAATAAAATTGATCTTGGGTAGCAATTATGTAACATCCCGAAATTTCCAAAATGATATTAATTATATTACTTAATAATAGAGGGAAAGTTGACTCAGGTTTGGGAAATAAATAATAGAGTAGGAGTTGGTATGAGTCGGGCTAGTGTTAGATTATTTGAGATGGGTTAACTGAGAATGGGCCTTAGGTCCATGGGCTTTAAGGGATATAAATATCCCCTAAACCACCATAAAACCCTAAACCTCATCTCTTTCCATTCTAATCTCTACACATTCAAAAACACACACCATAAACGAGCAGGATCCGAGAGAGAGTAAACGTTAGTTGGTGCTAGATCGTCGTGACGAACCAAAGCAACAAGCCCAGCTCGTGTTCGTAAGTTCGACTCGTTCAAGGTACGTTTATGGTTAGAAATCGTTCGTATAGGTTCGGTTTGATTTGAGAAATGGTAGATCTGAGTTTGTATGGTAAAAACGAATCCAACAAAGCTAAACTTACTGAAAATGGTTATGATTTGATGGGTTAATCGATTGATAAAAAGGACCCGTAACCTATATGCCTAAATCGCACCCTCTAAACATCGATGTTAGGTCGATTTGATAGTTGGGGTTTGTAGGCGCTGGTCAGACGATTCCATGGGTACCTAAATCGAGTTATTTGGTTAAGGAACGAAGGATTTAAGAGCGAACAGAACCTGCAGACGACAACTTCGCCTGCAAGCTAAGTTCGCCTGATGAACTTCGCCTGCAAGCTAAGTTCGCCTGATGAACTTCGCCTAAAGCTAAGTTCGCATAAGGTTTAACTTCGCCTAAAGCTAAGTTCGCCTAAGGTTTAACTTCGCCTAAAGCTAAGTTCGCCTATGGTTTAACTTCGCCTAAAGCTAAGTTCGCCTAAGGTTTAACTTCGCCTAAAGCTAAGTTCGCCTAAGGTTTAACTTCGCCTAAAGCTAAGTTCGCCTAAGGTTTAACTTCGCCTAAAGTTAAGTTCGCTTAGAAAATAAATTAAAAACCTAATGGAAAATGTGTTAAGACAGTTAATGTAAATAAAATTTTTCCAAGCTGACCTGGCAGCTTGACCCCAGCCAGGGGCTCTGCCCCTTGGACCCTGCTAGGGGCTGCCGCCCCTAGACCCCGCTGCCAGGGGCGCTGCCCTCGGACCCCCGTTCGTTGTGGGTAGTAGTTAAGACTGGAAAGATGATATGAGTAGTGATAGTTGTTTGATACGTGTACTTGTTATACAGTCAGCCGTGCACAGCTGAAGAAAGGGATTACGATTAACGGTGAACGTAACCGTGTTCAGGTGAGTTTCTAGCCCCATTCCTTGTTATGTTTTCAGGGCTGTGTGCATACTCGATGTGTTGTTAATACATTTATCCTAAGTGATAAGTGTATGTCATATGTGATATGTGTGATAGATATGAATGATTGTTTGTCGGTACGCGAACAATCTTCGGATATTGCGCGTACTGTCAGGTTAAAAATAAAGGTACGAATATTATATATCGAAGATGTATGAATATTTCAAATGAATACTTGTCGGGGCGTGAACGATCTTCGGATATTGCACGTAACGTCAAGGGGTATGGTTGTTAAATGAATGAGGTAAGGAATGCCTAGAGTGTTCTTATGTTATAATGTAAGTATGTGTATATAGGTACACGAATGGCATGTGAGTTCTACGTTCGACATAGTAAGTTAGGATGGCAAATCCCTCTAGCTTCTGTCGGACATAGACTCGGCTGGTGATGGCATAGTTAAGGACTGCGAGCCTTATGCGTGAAGTAGATGATATATGTAAACGTAGATAAGGACTGCGAACCTTATACGTAATGTAGATAGGCGTCAGCATAGGAAAGGACTGTGAACCTTATACGTGCTGATTTTGTAGCATAGGGGAGGACTGCGAACCTCGTACGTGCTATGAATTAGGTTGCAACATAGAGAAGGACTGCGAACCTTGTACGTGTTGTGGATGTATTTCAGCATAGGAAAGGACTGTGAACCTTATACGTGCTGATTTTGTAGCATAGGGGAGGACTGCGAACCTCGTACGTGCTATGAATTAGGTTGCAACATAGGGAAGGACTGTGAACCTTGTACGTGTTGTGGATGTACTATGGTATAGGGAAGGACCGCGATCCTTGTACGTACCATAAATGGTGAACATAGGTAAGGACTGCGAACCTTGTACGTGTTCACGACCTTGAGTACAGGTATAGACGGTGAACTATGAACGTACTCTCGGTAGACTGAGGTTAGTGATTGTAGATATGTATGTATGTATGGTAGCAAGTATGTATGTAGAACAGAAGGGTAACTAGTGAAGTATGGATATGTATCTTCAGATATGTATGTATGTGTATGTATTGTATGGCGTTCGATTAACTAGAACTCACTCAGCGTAGCTGACTTTTAGTATGCACGCAGGTGAGCTGATTATAGAGTTAGCATGAGGATGACACACGGCATGGATTGAACGGCTGGCATCTGAAGAAAGAAGTAAAGATGTTTTAAATATAAAGTTTTGTGTTATGGTATCAAAGAAAAGATTTAATGTTTTGTAACAAATGATTGATGTTTTATATTCCGCGAAAAGTTTTAATAAACTCTGATTTGAAGAACTGTGTTTATGAGTAAATCCGACGCTAAAGTAGGGTCACCGGGTTCGGGGACTTACAAATTAGTTCATGGCCAAAGAAAAAATATGCTTTCCAAATCTCTTTCCAACAAAACAAAACGTACCCACACCTCTGGTCAAAGTTCTGCGTTTTGCGAATGAGACGAGACAACCAAAAAGAAACTCCAACTTCTTATTCTTTCTCACGCAATAAAATAATCAAACCTTTGTTGCTTAGTTTTTTTATTGGTTTTGTTGTGTTGGAATTTCAAACAAGGAACCAAAAAAATAACTTTGGGGTGAGAAAACAAATGACCTTTGCGTGCGACGATCGAATAAGGACGGCGGCAGAACTGGCTGGCGCTAAACCAAGATCGCAACTCTCTTATCTGGATTGTTTTTTTTTGTGGGTAACGAGACAAACCTTGATCTCTAGTCGGCAGCGGCGAAACCCTAGAAACTACTAGCTGTGACGGCGACATAAGAGGCTGGTTCAAACTTCAACGTGTTGTTCGTGTGATCCGAACCTAAGTTCTAGATACAACTTGTTAGAATTAAACGCACACATGAATTGAACACGCATGCGAAAGCAATAAATAAACACGAGGATTTAACGTGGTTCGTCTAATCCACGGGTGAAAACTAGGTATTCTTTATTGAGTGATAAGGGATTACAAATACATAATGTCTTATATATAGAGAGAAACAACTAGGGTTTGCATCTTATTAAACAACAAATCTAAACAGGTCGGGCTTCGGTCTGGCCACCCTACACCCGTCTACCCTTTGGACTTCAAATAACAAACCGGGCCTAAACAAAAGGCCTGCGAACCCAACAATGCCTTGGTGATGTCCAAAGTTTTGTTTTCTTTATTTTCATATGATCTTACATCTCATAGGGATGACACAAGAAAGGGAGACATTAATTCAACTAAGGTGTAGAAATAATAAGCTCAAAGGAAACACAAATTACTACTAAAAAATAGTATAGTCACATTGACAAATCAAGTTAAAACCAAAAATAAAAAATAATAGGTGAATTAAAAGGTTTGTCAGTAATCATTAGATCTTTCAAGCTTAATATGGTAACCTCCTTGTATTTGATATACGGCATATCAATCAATATTTAGGTGTGGTCTTTAGGCTCTTTGCTATAGGTTTCTTGGGAGGATTTGGGGGCAACATTGGGAAGGAACACCAAAGAGGGGAGAAATGGGGGGGGGGGGGGGGGGTTGTGTTGTGAAGAAGGGCGATGCTGAGGGTAATGACGAAGCTTGGACATACACGTTGAGGGGCCGGACTCAATATGCATATAAATTTATTAAACCACAGAGGGTTGGGCTCAAAATTTCGGTCGAAAACGGATAAATTTACACTATTTAAAGAAATTTTAGGCCAGAAAAGGATAAATTTACGCTACCGAGAAAAAAACGGAGGGGTTCGGGCCACCCTTGGCCCCAACTAAGCTACGCCCCGGGTTGAGGGTGAGGTGGGCCATCCTTCAGCATTTCTCTCTCTCTCTCTCTATCTATCTATCTCTCTCGCATACACACACGTACATATATATGTATATATAATGGGGCAACAAACCATAGCGGGGCATTATGAAAGGGACTTCGAAACCCTGTTTCCTGTGTGGCAATGACGTGGAGGGGCTATGTTGTCCCTCCATAGAGGGCAGCCTTAGGAAAAGTTAATTCGAAAGGGCTAGTAAATGTGGCGTTAAATTCTTGTAATGTGAGCCTCTCCACAGTGTCATGTGTTGTAGATGGGGTTTTGAAGCCTTTCCACAGTGTCATGTCCCTGTCATGTGAGCACTTGGGGCTTTAAAACGCCCCTACGCCATGTTACTCTGTTGTGGTACGAAGCCTCAGTTTTTTTAACTAACACAATAAAAAAGGTAAATAATAATATATCAATAATTAAATTAAAATTGGAACATAAACATAACCAGTAAAAACCTAAAAACAAGTTAAATTAACTAAAATAAAGCTACTCATTGTCCTTGTCCTTGTCTTCGTCCTCATTCACATATTTTGCTAAGATTCATTCTTTTTTATCTAAAAAAATCTTGTGCTGCCTAATCTTAGATGCGATAGATTCTTTGCGAGCAACTTGAAATCCTTGTCTCGTTTCCGTTCCAATTGCATTTTTTTTCTTTCGTCATGCATTGCTTTATATTCTCCGTGCATTATTTTTTTTTCTTCGTGCATTCTTGTATTTTCTAATTTTGTTTCTATTTTAACTGTGACAATCTCGGAAAGTTTAAGCTCCAAGTTGTCAAAGCGCAAGCTAACTTCGAAACTCATGGAGGATGTCGTCGTCACCATGGTTGTATTGCTTCAAATCGGACGTTGTAACTCCTCCGGTTCATCAAAAATAAATTTGGGATCGTAGTTGTTTAAGTCTAATTGACAACGAGTATCCGATGTGGCATGAGATTATGTTGCTTCGGCTGATGTAGATGGTGTTTTGACCGTTAATTTGGACAGTCGGGAAAAAGGTGGCAGGACGAGCGCTCGCTTTGGTGAGCTTGTGCATTGCCTCTAATCGTCCAACATATTGAAATGTCCCCCATGTTCGGTTTTAACTGTTTTAGGGCAAACTCCATTACGTCGGAATTGCTCATGCCGCTATTTTTGTCGTTGCTAGCAATGCGGTTGTACGTGTTAGAGAAGTTGGTTGTTTTTGTTCGCATTGCTCTCCATTTGCTGTAGACGGAATAGTCATTGCGGTATTCACCTCGACCCATTGTAGCGTAGAACTTTGAGTGTATACTCGCCCAAAAAGTAGGGGAAAGTTTACCCTAAAAAACATATGTAACTTATATAAGTAACTTATTTTTAAAAATTACCTTGAACAGAGACTTCGGACGAGTCAATCCATGCACGCGTCAACGCTATTTTCTCACCCGTTTTCCACGGTATTTTTCTCCCGTTTCTTTTTTTGGGCTTGGGTTTTTTTTTTATTATGACTTCATTTTGAGGTAGCAGAAGCTAATAGTTGTTCGCATGCTTGTGTTTCAGGTACTTGTGTTTCTAGTATTTGGTAAGACATATCGGGCATTACCGGTCGATAAAACATATCGGGGTACACTTGTGACGTTTAAAGGGGGTGGCATTGTCGGTCGATAAAACCTTTTTTGGTTGGTATGGTTTTTATTGTTTTCAAGCAAACTAGCCCACCACATTTGCTCCGAATCCCATGAGTTCGGGTTCGGGTTCGAGCTCGTGCCCGTGTTCGTGTTAGTGTTTGGGCTTGCGTTAGGATTTGAATTATGGTTCATGATGGTGGAAACTTGAGTTACGGTTTGAATTCGGCTTGGGATTTAATTTCTCTGTCATTGGAACATGTATCACAGTAGATCTAAAATAGATCATGGTATCAATACGTTAAGCCAATTAATCACCAACTTTTGGAATTAGAGTTGACACTTACAAGGAGTTGGTTTTACTTTAGTACATGTTATGTGAGAGAGAGAGAGAGAGAGAGAGAGAGAGAGTCGTTTTCAATCTAAACTAGCTCGTTTATTAAGTCAAGTTCGAGCTTTTCACACGATTTTTTAGCTAGAGGTGCACAAACTAGGATTTTTAAGAACTGGTTCCAGTTTTGGTCGACAAAGCCATGAACCGGGTAGGGTCCAGTTCCAGGTAGTTTCAGGTTTTTGATATGGTTAGGTCTGTTTTTTATCGATTTAGGTCGGTTTGGGTCCGGATTTTGTCCGAGTAAAGGTGGAATAAGTTCCAATGGTTCCCGTTCAGTTCCGGATACGGATAGGGTTTCTCTGAGAAACTGAAGCCTGTTCTGTACCCGGTGGTTTAGGTAAGATTGGTTGGGTTCAAGTACACTAGGTTTGGTTCAGAATCAAGTTTTTGTGCATATCTAATACTAGCCCAATCCCACATTAATTTTCTTATGGAAGCCCAATGTTATTTGCTGAATAATGAACACAGTCTTTTCTTTTTCTTTTTTCTTTTTCATTTTTGTTTTTTTATTAAATAGACAAAAATAAACTAGTATTTCAAAAATAATTCTCTTAACACAAGGAACATTCTAGAAGGTTAATAGTCTATAAATGGGCCATTGACCAGAATACCCACGGGGCCACGAGCTATGTCACCAAGAGGAAAGGCCCTAAAATCTCTTTTCATATATTATTGTCTTCGACCTTCGTTCCAAATATTCCCGATTTCTTGAAGATATAATAACATGTATAAGTCCAAAAAATGTTTTCCAAAAAAAAAAAAGGTTGTGTAACATTTGCTATTTTTTAAACCTGAAAACCTGACCTGTTTAAATTTTTGGATTTCCATTTATGTCCGTTCTCATTAAATTTTATCAAATTATATTTATTTATATCTTTGGGATATTTTACAAATTTAGTTTCATGTACTTTATGCCAAAATTTCAATTAATTAAAGTCCAGGGCTGATTATATAAAAAAAATAAACTTTTAGATATTGTCACCCGTCGCGCTTCGCGGCGGAGATTCATTAAGCCGGTCGAGTCTGCAGATCAGTAAATCATTCTTTGGTTCATTTCTTGTCGGTTTCGCTTATTTTAGTAATCCGATTTCGTGTATCTTCCATATAGAATGATTGGAATATGCCTTGGCATCATGCCAAAGCATATTCCCTTGATTTCTTGGATTAAGGAACAAGAAATAGTGCTAATTTTGGTTAATTGTTGATTTCTTCTATTTTTAGCCTAATATACAATTAATACATCATTATGATGAATTCTTGGTTAACAAGCCAACTTGACCATATATAAAGGACCCTTAGCATCTGCCAAATGTTTATCCCATCTCATTTCACTCTCAATTACGTTCTGTTGTTAATTCGCCTATCTCCAATCTTTTTTTGTGTAAGTTGTCTTCATGAAAGTTGTGTATTTTTATCTAACTAACAATGTCCTCAATTAATTTTACCTATCGGAGGGGTTTGCTAGTCAATTGCGGTTTGACCCGTTTAGCGTTCTAAAACATTAAAATTGGGATTTTCGATTACACCACTTTTTGATTAAAATTAGCATTAGCTTCAAAAGAGTTTTAGCTTTATTTTCACATTTTACATCTAACGAACTAGGACCCAAACCCGAATTCATTGTTCGGATTTTGACCCGTCTCAGCTCGCTTAAATCTTGTTTTTATCATAACTCGAGAACCGTATGTAGTTTTCACGCGATTCCAATTGCTAAATACTCGTTTTTAATTATATTATTTTTGTGAGAATTGTAGGTTTATTTTCTTAAGTTTACTCAGCTCGCTTATTTCACATCCTCGTCTTATTTAACTCGTCTATCGCCCAAAGGTGAGTAATCACACTCTCCTTTTTTCTTTTTTTTGGGACTTTATGCGTACACAAAACCCAAGTTTACTTATGCACTCAATTAAATTATCAAACTCATTTCCATTATTTGCATATTGTGATATTGCTTGATTAGTTGTTAAATGCTACTTGATTATGTGTTTACAGTTTTTATGGTTGGTTGGTATCTCATCCTCGTCCTCATAGTAAGATCATATACCGTCTTAGTACCATAGACTGTATTCGATGGATCATGACTAAACGACACCATTATTTGCATATTGTGATATTGCTTGATTAGTTGTTAAATGCTACTTGATTATGTGTTTACAGTTTTTATGGTTGGTTGCTATCTCATCCTCGTCCTCATAGTAAGATCATATACCGTCTTAGTACCATAGACCGTATTCGATGGATCATGACCAAACGACACCATTATTTGTATTTATTATTTAGTAGTCATTGATTGTGTTCGATGAATCATGGCCTAACAAATTTTATTTATTTTATGCTAGTTAAAGTAATGCATGATATCGCAAGGAATTATCATTTTTATTTTATATATATATATATATATATATATATATATATATATCTCAAATTGTGATTACTTGCTCAACCTTATGTTGACAAAATGTATCTATTTTTACGCATATCGCAGCTATTTGGGATGATTGAAGATGTAAGACTTAGTTGGATTTAGGTTTTATTAAAATCAAGAACAATTTATTTGTTTTGTATGATGTAATTGTTTTAAGTTATTTTGTTGTCAAACCCTTGTGTACGATGATTTGAATAAATAAATTAGATATTAACACTTTATATTTATTTTAGTGTTTTTGAGCTATGATACAAATTATGTCGCGACCCGGCCTGTTCCACCATTATGTTGGGGTGTGACATATTGGTATCAGGGCCGCAGGCCATAAGATAGGTGGTTAGACGTAACGACCTAGTAGCATGTTCCTATATGTGTTTATACGTATGCCCTACTTGTTTAGTTTTTTGCGCATAGCTTAAATATTAATTTTTTTATTTATATGATTGTACACAAGACACACACACATACACAAATCCAAGGCTATGCCTAATTCTCAAAAGCATTTTCAAAACCCTGGATTGATTATTTTATTGGAAATTCCTTAAGAATTTCCACAATTTTTATTTTTACTCATCTCTTCTTAAGGTTTGGACACATGGCAAGTTTTCGTAGTAAACTGGAAGGGAAAGAACATTATTAGTCGGGCATTGACAAAAAGATTCTGAGAATCGAAGGAAAGATGTTATTTCTTTCCTAGGGGATTCCCGACCATAATGTTTGAACTTATAGGTCAAACAAAAAAATACGTCATGTGATTCAAAACCCTAAGTGATCAACCTAACCAATGTGACGGTTACATTCCTAAATTAAAAACCGAATTCACGGTGATTTTGGTGGCTAAATTCGGTATTTCTAATTATTTTATATATTTTTTTATGTTTAGTTGAGGATCCATGGATACTCCAACTACTCATTTTCAACCCGTTTTCAATTGTTTGATTTTGTTGGAGCATCACTAACCGTGGTGATTCACGAGATGATCTAACTACCAATTACGATTTTGATTATTCGTGATTTAGTTGAACCATTTAAAATGTCATAGAACGCTCATAGGTAGTTTAACTCTCTCATCTCGATGATTCCTTAATTAGTTTGGGTCATTTAAAATGCCATGGAAGGCTCATGGGACACCCAACTCATCAAAACTGAATTAAATTAATCATGTTATTTTGCTGTTCGAACACAAAATGTCACGGTGCATCGTGGGAAAGTTCTAGTTTTGAATAAAAATCAGTATTTTCTTTATGATTCATATTTTATTTATTTACTTTATTTTATTTTGAAATTATCCGCAATATTTCAAAGATCACAAATTATTTAATTCTCAAATAATTAATAATGTTTTAAATACTCAAACTATTTTAGTTTAATCTCACGTTATCCTCGATATTTCAAATTCTCAAAAATCCGACTCGTTCTCAAATTTTAAGAAATTCATATCACCCTATATTTGGAGTTTTAAATTTATTTTGTACAATCTTATCCTCAAATTCAAAGTTATTATATTATCATTTAAAATTTTATTTAAACTTTCGTAGTAACATGAAATTCATGGTGATATATGGATGTTTCAACAACTAAAGTTTAATATTGATTTTCGTTATTGATTTATATTTTACTCATTTTTTTTGAAATAAAGTCATGGTGATACACGAATGTTTCAACAATTAAAGTTTATTATTGATTTTCGTTATTAATGTTAATCTTATTTATTCATTTTGTTGGAAAGAATCCTTGATGAATTTCTTTGGTTTTCTAAAAGATGTGTGGTTGGGTATCCAAACTACTCGTTTTCAAAATTTTCAAATTGATTTTCATGATATCGCTATAAGATGTTCTCAACCAGATCTAATTTTTTTAATCTTTATTGTTGAAATTCTATTATTGAAATTATACTATTTAATTAAGATCTTATAAGATGTTTGGTTGGTCGAGAAAGAATGGCTAAGTCATGGGATGTTATCATGACGGCGGAGTTTTTGATGCAACAGGAAAAGTTTTAGGACGAGGTACTCCAAAACACATATCTAAGATAAAATTAGAGAATGCTCGAGCTAGCAGACAAGAACACTCCTTCATTTGGTCACGAATTTAGCCTCCCGTAGAACCTTCTCGCGGACCTGACGCATTCGCGTTGATTGGAAACAATAATAAAGATCAAAGTCATGGGCGTGACGACCATAAATGGACTCCCCTAACGAAAAATCCTTCAAAGATTTTGATCGCCGAAAATGTGGACTTCAAAAAACCTAAGCCTAAGAATGGGAGGAAGAATTTGAATCCTAACAAGCATTTTATGTTTCATGATGACAATGGTCATCACACTGATGATTGCATCAGCTTGAAAAACGAAATTGAGGAGGCAATAAGTCCAAGAAATTGGAACATTTGCTTAAAAATGTTAGGCAACGTGAGCGCAACCAACCCGCCCGCAACGATAATGGCCCGCCGAATAGGCAGATCAAGGGTCTAAATGTACACATGATCCAAGGCGGGATCCGCGGGTACAAGAGGTTCAAAATTGACAGTGATGATTGGAAGGCAGAACTAGTTGTTTTTCCAAGAGTAAAGGGTGGCACTTGTATGAAAATCCCATTGGTGATCATAGCGTTAATTGGCCACTACCGATCCCAATATGTGTTTTACAGCACTGGAAGCACATCAGTTATTATGTATGTACAATGCTTTGATCAACTTGATGAGGAAGATAAGGCTCGATTGAAACCAATCCACGCTCCAGTGTCAGGACTTGGTTATGAAGTTATGAATCAGCGAGGAGTAATTACTTTTCCTCTTACACTTAGTGATGGAGTGCATTAAAGAACAGAAGATGTCGAGTTTTTGGTGTTACCCGCACGATCCAAACATGATGTGATTCTGGGACGAGAAGCAATAGGTGAATTTAACGCCAACCCATTTACGGCGCACGGAGCTGTCCGTGTTCCCACAAGGACAAGGGTAGCAATTATTCACGTCAATAAGCACTGCTATGCTACTAAAGGATCTAAACCAGTCAACACACCAAAGCTATCCAAAAGGACTGAACCAGAGAAATGGGTTCTGAATCCTAAGTTTCTAGAACAAACGGTGACAACAGGACCTAGTATCTCCTAGATTGTACACGCATTTTTAAAGCCACTGCTCACAAGGAATGTAGGTGTTTTTGTGTGGCAACCAATAGATATAACAGGCGTGCCACGAAGTCAGTTGCCAAACTTGGATTGTCATGTCTACAAAGTTTATCATCAGATCCGCATGGCAGCGGGAGACGAAGATAAAACTGCCTTACGTACTAAAAAAGGCACTTTTTTCTACAAAATAATGGCGTTTGACAAAAAACTTGGGAGCTACCTATCAGCGTTTGATGGACAACGTGTTTAAGGAACAAATTGGCAATAATTTGGAGCTCTACATGGATGACCTGTAATCAAAAGTGTTGAGGAAAATCAAATGTTGTAGGACATCGAAGAAACGTTCCGAACCCCGAAGGAGATAAACATGAAACTCAACCCGAGTAAATGCTCTTTCGGTATGGAGGAAGGGAAATTCTTGGGGGTCATGGTTACAAGTGATGGATTTAAAGCCAACCTTGAAAAAGTACAAGCCATAGCGCGAATGTCATATCCTTCTTCCCTTAAAGAAGTTCAAACTTTAAATGGCAGGTTGGTTGCCTAGAATAGGTTCTTAGCCATCCATGCATCAAAATCATTCTTTTCGTGTCCATACTCCACAATTGCTTAAAGAAAGCTCATTCAAATGGACACCGGAAGCGGAACAATCTTTCCTAGACGTAAAGCGTTGATTAATGGAACTACCAACTCTAACTACGCATCGAGTGGAAGAACGATTGACGTTTATACCTATCCGCGTCCGGCATTGAGATCGAAGCAGTTCTCTTGGTTGATAGGAAGTTTGGTCCAAACTCCTATTTACTACATCAGTGGAACATTGGCTGATGCCAAAACCAGGTATTCCATACTTGAGAAATTGATCTTAGCCTTGGTATATGCATTCTGCGGGCCTTCGACTTATATTTTCAAGGACACCCGATTAACATCTTAACAGGCTACAAGTTGAAATACGTCCTTAGTAAGCCGGAGTTGTCAGGGCAGGGAGATTAGCCAAATAAGCTATCGAAAGGGGAACATACAATAGAATACAAACTCAAACCTGCCATTAAAGGGCGGATCTTGGCAGATTTTGTCATAGAAGTCCGAAGGAGTAAATAGAAAGAATACTTTGATGAACAACCACCCGCCAAACCACTAGAACAAGATCAAATTTGTTCTTTGTACACAAATGGTGCGTCAAGCAGAGAAGGTTCGGGCACGTGTCTAAGATTAATAAATCCCAAAGGACATGATTTTACTTATGCCATCCGATTAAATTTCAAAAGTACAAATAATGAGGCTGAGTATGAAGCGTTCTTAGCAAGGTTACGCATAGCCCAAAAACTTGGTGTCTGCCATCTTGAGGCACGCATAGATTCCATTTTAATCGCGGGACAGATTAATGGTCTTTATGAAGCTAAAATTGATAAAATGGCCTCATATATGTCTCAAGCCAAAGATCTTATGCAACAGTTTAACTCTTGCAAGGTTATTCGTATGAAGCAGAGCGAAAACAAGTCGGCTAATACCTTAAGCGAATTAGCCTCTACAAGTTTTGAACATCTAGCAAAAGAGGTCCGCATAGAAGTATTGGAAAAACCTTTGGTCCCGCACCAATAGGTGTTGGCCATTCAAACGGGAGTTACTTCATGAATGGCACCAATCAAGTATTATTATCATTAGGAGTACTTCCAGACAAGAAAATTGCGGCTCAAAAGATTCGTCATAAGGCTTTACATTATCAACTCCTTGTTGGAATATTGTACCGACGGTCCTTTCTTGGTCCGCTCCTTCGGTGTGTAGACGGAGAATATGCTAATTATTTAATTTGAGAAATACATGAAGGCATTTTCGGATTGCATGCGGGTCCAAGGATGGCTGTAGCAAAAGTCATGAACGCATGATATTATTGTACAGGAATGCTTATGGATACAGTGCGTGAAATTCGGAAGTGTGATTCATGTCAGCGTCATGCACCATACGTCTTACGTCTAAAGAATGAACTTCTCCCAGTTACCGTTGCATAGCTGTTTCAGAAATTGGGCTATGGACATAATGGGCAAATTCCCTGAAGCTCCTGGTCGCTGTTAAATTTTTAATTGTTTCAATTGATTACTTCACAAAGTGGGTGGAGGCCAAGCCCGTAACATCTATCACCGCCGCAAGCGTGAAAAAGTTTATATGAGAATTTATCATTTGTCTTTTTGGTCTCCCACTAACAACTTTAACTGATAATGGCACACAATTCGCGGACAAAGTGTTGCAGGATTAGTTAGCGGAATTACGCATTTCTCATGTGTTTACTTAAGTTGCGCATCCACAAGCTAATGGACAAGTTGAGCGCACTAACCGAAGTATCAAAGAAGGAATAAAGGTTAGAATTGGAACCAAACGCGTGGGTTGGGTAGATGAGTTGCCACATTGACTGTGGGCTCATATGACTAAAAAAAGACAAGCAACTCTGAGACTCCCTTCAGCCTTATTTTTGGCTCAGAAGCCATGATTCCTGCAGAGTTTGGGGTTCCGTCCGCAAGAACACTCCTCATCACAGACAACGACAAAGAACTACGTTTGAACCTAGAACTTTTTGAAGAAAGGCGCGAGTTGGCTTTAGTCAAAGGAAATAATTACAAGCGCCAACACCAAAGGTACGATGACGCGCGAGTCAAAATTTCTAAGTTCAACATGGGAGGAGATTATGTGTTCAGGAACAGCGAAGCCTCAAATGCCGAAGCATTACAAAAAGTTAGATCCAACTTGGGAAGGTCCTTATAAAATCAGTAAGGTCCTAGGCAACGTGGCATACGAGTTAGAAAATTTTGATGGAACCCTCATCCTGCGAACATGGAAGGTTGAACAACTTAGAAAGTGTTATATGTAATTTGTATTTTCAAATGTAAACAAGTGGTCTGCGTGCCACCTTTTATTCAAATATATTTCATGTTCCATTCTAACATTTATATTGTTCATAATAAAAAAAACGTGGAAATCATTTCATATGTAACGATTGAAAAGAGGTGACAATATCCATTAAAAATAGAAAAAAGGAAAAGCAAGTCATATCAGCCACATCTTATAACCTAGCCTAAGAAACAGGAGAGTGTTGTTGGTCACCGGTTCCTTCCTAAGGTGAAGGATCTTCAATGTCTTCTTCGGGATCAATGTGAAATATTTGTTAAAGGCGCATCACCCCATATTCCCGCGTGGAGAATTGGCACACATTCTTGAAATTTAAAGCTCAATTCATCAAAATCCTGGAGTTTAACCTCCCGATCTTGACCATGCAGCTCGAACTCGCTGAGCGGGCGTTTCTCTTCCATAAACTTCACACCCTCCTCAAAACCAACCTTACGCCCGGCTTGGGAGAGGCGTGGAGAAGTTCCGCCAAGCAATCCCCCAATGCAAGGCCATCCTCGATATGCTCAATGATCTGAACAGGGAAAGCACAAAAATGAGACGTGACGCCTCCATAGAAAATACTTCGGAGGAAATTCGCTTACACGGGGGATGCAATGTGACATGAGCCATTTTCTGTCATAAGTGGCTTGTTCAACTTCTTTCTTCACCTCGCCATGTTCACCAACTAGTCGAACATTATCGGCGGTAAGTGATGTGATCTCATTTATACATATTATTATATAAATATTCTCTATATTTTTAAGTGCTTTTGAACCAAGTTTTTCTTAAATAGTATTATTTTTTGGTTCATGTGTCAGTTTTAATGGTTTCGAGAGACAATGAGCTAATATGTAGCGCCACTTTTATTAAACTTGAAACCAATAAATGAATAGTTAAATAATATTTCTCATTTATTATCTTTATTATTATAATCCTAAAGTTAAAAGAAATAATAATAATAATAATAATAACAACGAGATCAAATTTTAGTGAGTTAGAAGATTAGTCATTTTAATATAATTTGTAACTTACAAATATGCATGTTTCTTTTTGTAGTGTAGTTAAAAAAAAAAGGCGGTGCATTAACTGGTGGGCTTGGGCATCCCTAAGAAGTGTCGGTGGAGACTGCAAGCTACAAAAAGAAAATACAATTAATATGAAAAAGTGATGTAGTTAAAAATATATATATTGTTATATAAATATTTCTTATATTTTTAAGTGTTTTTGAGCTAATTTTTTATTGATTATTATTATTATTTGGTTCATATGTGATTTTAATGATTTCAAGAGACAACGAGCTAAAACAAAGTTTGGGGATGGAAAACTGGCGTTTTTTTAGGTAGTTTAAAAAAATAATAAAAAAATATATATAAAAAATTATTTAAAAATAATAATAATAAAAAGTATATATTTATATAAAAAAAAACAAAGCAAAAATAAAAAAACAAAAAAAAAAAACAAAACAAAAAAAAATTATGTCCCTTGAATTATATATTTTGCGACAAAATGGAAAATGATAGAAAAATTGGGGATTGATTTTTAAAACTACTAATATATATGAGATATAAAAAAATAGAAAGCATACTTAATTTGTGATATGTCGGTAGGCCCAACTAGTCTTGAAAGGTTTCCCCTGATTATTATTAATATACCTAATAGTCATAAACCTTGTGGGTTCTTATCTTTAGGGGGGATAGTGAAGCTGAAAATTCGATAAGGCATAGCGAGTATTACCTTAATCTTAAAACCTTGAGGCGGTGAGAATTACATGCACTTAAAAATCTAGCACGCCACTTTGTTTTATGAAAATAAATATTGAGTGGTGGCGCCCCGCCATGTCCATCATTTATATGAGCATTGGAAAAATAGTTATACATTTAGGTAATAGATGCCTAAGAGCAAAAATTTTTGTTGCACAAACGTCAAACATGTGCAAATATTTTGAAAGTAAAGTGAATGAGAAAGTTATGCAAATGCCAAAGAAGCATTCACAAAAAAAAAATCCAAAGTAATAGAAAAAGAGGCCCAAAAGGCACATACTAGACGGGGGCTGAGAGCTTACGTGTTACCAAGGGGATGGTGACTCTGAGAATACACTATTGGGGCTCAAGGTTTTTAGTCAATAAATATATTTAGGAAATACTAAGGGTGGAGGCCTGAGACCGTCATATACTGAGTTGCAGCTCGGGTGAAACAATATTGGGCCGAAATCCGCTAATATTGTTTTAGGTTTAAGTATTGCTCGTACGACCTCACTTGACCATTCATCCATATAAATTCCACCTAAGTGCATTTTCTTCTTACCATTAAAGGGTTTTTAGCTTACGGTGACAGGTTGAACCAGTCTGCTTCAACCCGGTTTATATTGTCTTGATTATGCTTGAGATGCGGGTAAGCAGATCTGTAACTCTTTAGGTGTGAGACCCATTGGTTTATTGATATCACTTGAACTTAATCACTGAATATGATTGGGGGGGGGGGGGCTTGAAAGGTTGATGGCTGGGTTTAAGTGGACAACAATATCGACAATCGCGGTTTTTGCGTTTATCTATTATTAATTAAGATAACCTAAATGTTTTGAAAATCAGTTTTCTGATTATGATTCCATTGCAAATTGCTTTTTCAGGGGGCGAAAAAGATTTAAGTGTGAGAATATTTGATGTGGTTCTCATTTATACATATTATTATATAAATATTCTCTATACTTTTAAGTTCTTTTGAACCAAGTTTTTATTGAATATTATTATTTTTTGGTTCATGTGTGGGTTTTAATGGTTTCGAGAGACAATGAGCTAATATGTAACGTCACTTTTACTAAACTTGAGACCAATAAATGAATAGTTAAATAATATTTCTCATTTATTATCTTTATTATTATAATCCTAAAGTTAAAAGAAATAATAATAATAACAACAACGTGATCAAATTTTAGTGACTTAGAAGATTAGTCATTTTAATATAATATGTAACTTACAAATATGCGATGTTTCTTTATATAATGTA